>NW_028297123.1:42500-342725 GCF_055798465.1 Pogonomyrmex barbatus
TGTTCGACGCTATTTATCTGTGTGTTGGGCGCGATCGGATTTCTGCTGAGCGCATCAGCATTTGTATTGCCGGCCTTGTGTATCACTTCATAGTTATACTCTTCTAATTTGAGTCTCCATCTGATTGATCGCCAGAATCTGTTATACTAAATAATTAGATCAATGGCTTGTGATCTGTAACTATTTGGAATTTTGTTCCATACAGATACGATCGAAAGTGGCCCATACTATAGCTAGCAATTCTTCTTCCGTCGTGTTATAGTTCTGTTCCGCTTTATTCAGAATTCTGCTCGCGTAGGCAATTGGTCGATCTTAGCCCACTGGCCCTTGCGACAATACCGCTTCGATGGCGTAACCGGACGCGTCTGTCGTTAATATAATTGTTTAGTAAAATCAGCTAGAACTGGCGCGGTCATTAGCCTCTCTTTTAACGTTTCGATTGTTTGTTTTGTTGCTCTGCCGTCCAAGTAAATTTTTTGTCCTTTCTTGTTAATTTGTCAGTGGCTTCGCTATCTTCGAAAAATTTTCGATGAATCTTTTATAATAACCGGCTAAGAATCTTATGAAGGATTATACATCTTTTACTCTTTTAGATACTGAAAAGTTTGTTACGGCCGTTATTTTCGATAGATCCGGAATTATACCGTTTTCGGAAATAATGTGACCTAGATATGTCACCTCTTTTCTTAAAAACTCACATTTATTCGGTAATTTCAGATTGTAGTCTCTTAGTTTTTTGAATATTTCAATTAGTCTTTTGTTATGTTCTTTTAAATTTAGTCCGTATATTACAATGTCATCTAGATAGACTAGGCATTTGAGGCCTTCTAATTCGGTTAGCACGGAGTTCAAGTCTCTGGAATGTTGCAGGCGCATTTTTTAATTAAAAGGGCATTCTATTAAACTCGTAATGTCCAGGGATGTGTGGAAAACGCTGGTTTTCTATTTGTGTTTCTCATGCATAGGAATTTGATGGTATCCTGATGCTAAATCCACGTTGTAAAATATTTCGCGTTTTCTAATATGTCGGTGATATTTGAAAAAGCGGAAAAGAATCGCCAATTGTTAACGTTTAGTTTCCGAAAATCTACAATTATTCGTAATTTTCGTTCTCCAGAAGCGTCTAATTTCTTCGGTACTACTAGTAAGGGAACGTTCCGTTGACTCGTGTTAGAGCGGATTATCTCGTCATCCAGCATTTTCGCTATCTGTTTATTTATTTCTGCTTGTGCCTTATGCTTCTCTGGCAATCTATGCAGTCGGACATTCACCGGCGCATTATCTATCCGTGTATTAATTTCGTGTGCTATGGCGTTAGTGTGCAATAAGCGATCATTCTCTAGATGGAAGATATCACAAAAATCTTCACAAATCTGGTATAAGGCTTTCTTTTCCTCGTCATTTAAATACTCTGTTCGCAATTGTTTATGCAATTTCTCTTTACAAGTCTGAATGGATTTGTCGCTTGCGTGGTTACTTGACACCTCCACGGTACGCATGTGTGCGGCGTCTCTTGTCTTTATCTCATCCATCGTGACGAGAGGCGTTGTTATCTCTATAGATTCTTCCGTAGTATTTATTATACTTATTGGGCACACATTTTCTTCTGGTGTGACCAAACAATTTCCCATGAAAACTCCGGGTTTAGTTTCCACGTTTACTATTCCGATGCTATTTCGATCGGTTACTGCCTGAATTATTGTTTTGCTGCGAGGTGTTAGCACGGTTTTCTTATATGGGTAAAGTTTAAAAGTTGCGTTGCCAATACGGACTTATTTTTTGCCGTAGTCGCTTGCTATTTGTTTAAAAAAATCTAGTCCCAATATTCCCTCATAGTTTATGCGGGAGTCATCTCTCAGCACATATAGTATGTCATATCTTTCCTAACGTTATTGTTGCTCTTATCTTTTCGAGTGTGTGTATCTTGTGTCCCGTAACTCCGGTTAGAGCTAATCGCTCTTTGCACATTAATGTTTTCCTTTCAAATTTCCAACCTTTAAAGTTAGGATGACCTATATCTAGGAGAAAACTCATTTTTCTCTTTTTCGTCTCTCGAATCGGTAAGGTAATCAAGTCTAATGTGGCGTTTGTGTGGCGTATTTATTTGTGTCACTTGATGCTCGCGTACGGCTCGCGTTATCTTTGTTCTCGGTCTCTCTTCTTCTTCATCATCGCCGCTGCTGGTGAATGACAGTTTGTCGCTTTCTTTTCACTGCTTATTCTTTTTCATTATTACGGCGGTATTTATTTGTTGTCCTTTTCCGTTCCTGTCTCGTTCGTTTTGGCTGTTCCCTTCTCGGGCGTCCGTTCAGTTCGATCAACACTCGCGCTTATGACCTGCTTTTTTGCAATACGAGTAGTATTTCTCGATATTATTTACGTTTGCTGATCATTCGACGCGCGGTAGCTAATCGTGTATCAGCTCAAGCGACAATCACGCGCCAGATGACCTAATCCAGGAGCAAAATGCTGAAATTGGGCACGGGAGCCCGTGAGCGCCCGCGAGTGCCCGCTTGTTGTGCATATCTCAGGAGCGTATCTATTTTTAATATCTTGGGATAAAATTCCGCATTTCCAAATGAAACTTAATTTATAGATCAATCAATTTCAATCTCGACAGTTGTTGCATTTTTCAAATTTATTATCTGTTGCCATGCACATTCAAGATAAGCAATAGAAATGAAGAATATATAAATTCACTTCAATTATTACATAATGAATTCGATTGTCGATTTAGGAAAATGTTTTAGAAGAAGACTTATTTTTATGATACCTTTTACTGTTGATATTAATATTGTTCCTGCAGATATACAATTAGAATTAATAGATTTAAAATGTGACACTGCTCTTAAAAATCGTTTTTATACAATGATTGACATCGTATAATTTTATTCATATATATTTCAAGAACGTATATATCTCAAGAATATTCATATATATCTCAAGAAGTTTCCCTTATATGCTTGTGCTGCAAAAATATGTTCGGTTCTACATATTCATGTGAACAATTATTTTCTATTATGAAATTAAATAAATCGCGATTACGCGAACAGTTAACAGATTCACATTTGAATTTTGCAATAATTCGTTTAAGTTGTCAAAACGATAACACCTGATATATCGTATATCGGAAAACTATGAATCAAATATTAATTAAATGTTATAAGAGTTGTTTATTTAATATTATTATAAAAATTGTTTATTTAAAATATAGATAGTTATTAATTTATGCTAATTCTGAGTCTGAATTTGTGCAACACAATATTTTTTTACTCCTTGAACAGACGTTCTTGCTATCCCCTCTCCTCACTTTATTGCGCCTAGCTGCCTAACGCTAGCCCCAACGCGCTCGACTGTTGCCCGCGGGCATTGGGCGCCCGCGAGCAATGTCCACTTGCCGACCTCTGACCTAATCCACCGCATTTGTGGCACTCCAATTTTTGATTGCGGTTTCTATTCTGTTCTTGAATTATATTCTCCTCTTGCTTTCTCGTTATTGTAAACTTTGGTAAGTTGACTGCCTTTTAATTTTTCTTCGGCTATAGCGCTTAGAATCGCGGCTATTAAATTCGTATAATTCCTGAAACGTACTAAATTCTCGCTGAATATGTGTAGTATTACGCTTTGCCAGGTAACACATCTCGATTTCTTGTTTCAATTGCGCGAACGTGCGTATATATCCCTCGTTTGGAAATCGTGCATGGTCTTTCCTGTTAGCTAGTGTATAGGATCTCTTTCAATAATGATTTTTCGTCGGCAGGATTTATTTTGCTTATCGCGTAAGTGCTCGCATTTAAAAATTTTTGAACTTGGACTATACGAGCCAAGCTGAATGACAATTACTAATTTATTCTTTTAATATCAAATTACAAATAAAATCGCGATAAACATAAACAAAAAACAAATACTTCGACCCTTACTGTGGTCTTCATCAGTGTGTAATATTGGATTAAAATAACTGATAAATTCGCAAGTAACTTATTCTAAAAGAATGATATGCCTTATGGTTTTTGATGGTGTAAAATGATTGCTTTGCATCGCGCAATTGATCGCAATTGTGGTCCTCGTGGAGGAAATTTCGATAAGATAATTGTACGATCAAGCTTAATCCAAACCATCTTGATTCTATATGAAAACGATAAAATGATTCTTAAATTTGAGTTGACAAAAATGTTCGGTCAAATTAATCATGAAAATTAAAAATTTATAACGAGAGTACAAGCGGAGTATAGAAAAATTAGTCATAATAACAGTCAAAACTGAAAATAATATAATCAAAATAAAACCGTCAAAAAACGTTATTTGTAATGAAAAGATTAATCAGGTATTCATATATGGTCAAATTATACATTAAAATGTTAAATAAATAATTAAGTGAACAATAAATAAAAAGTATAAGAATAAATAAGCCGTACTTATATTAAAAAATAAATATAATAAATTAATTATAAAGTGCGATCATATCTAATGGTAAAATTGCGAAGTGTTAAGAGGAAATTATCTATAGATTGTAGGATTGAAACTCATCGAATAACGTATTGTGAGCAAATGATGGCGCATGCTAACGAAGATCTAATAATTACAGGAAGAGATAGTGGGAAAAAAGAACGGGGTTGGTAGGGGAAATAACGATGGAAAAGAAAGGAAGAAATAAAATGGGGGAAATAGATATAGGAGAGGAAGGGGGTTAAGAGAAAGGAAGGGAGGTTAAGAATAGGAAGATATGTGTCTGAGAGAAACTCCATGTCACTTTGCTTATTTAAACTTTTCCGTTGTTTTTTAATGTGTACCATTTCAGAAATGGATCTCTTTTTGAGATTGGGTTTCTTGTCTAAGATTTCTACGTTATCCCAATCAAACGAATGACTCTCAGCTATGCGGTGTGCTGTGACAGAAGGTAAATCATTTTACACCATCGGAAACCATAAGGCGTATCATTCTTTTAGAATAATTTGCGAATATTTTGTCGGTTATTTTAATTCAAGATTACATACTGATGAAGACCCTAATAAGGATCGAAACGTTTGTTTTTTGTTTATCGCGATCTTATTTGTAATTTGATATTAAAAGAATAAATTAGCAATTGTCATCCAGCTTGGCTCGTATAGTTCTTTGTATTATTAGATGTTTATCTATCGAGCCCGATTTGTTATTATTTTTTGAATGTTTTGAACTTGATTTCGTGATGATCCGTCCAACTCTGGGATATCGCGCGCTTCTTTTAATTTCATAAACGTATTCACAAGGTCTCGCGAATTTCAGACGTCATCCATTGTACGTCATTTCTATCGGTTCATCATTTTCTGCATTTTCCGATCGTAATTTGTGACTTCTAATTGGCTTATGCGCTCTGTAACGCTCGCATGCCTTCTAATAACTCGGCTAACATTATGTGTCGCGCGAAGCTTCTGTCGAATCAGGTTTCCAATGCGATTGACTTGAAGTGATTCTCATTTTTTTTACTTCATCTTCCAATTCTGTACTTATTACTTGTCTCTTCCGCGATCGGTTTTAATGGTGTGCCTGAGGGATTTACCATTTCTGCCGAGTTTGCGTTTCGTGAAGCGGTATAGAATTTGATTGGATCAAATACGCTACTATCGTAAGACGTTAGCGAAAATTTTCCACGATTAGGATTGCCGTCACTATTGTCAGATCTTGCATCTGTCAGTCATAGTAGAGCGTCGTCCTATCTCTCGTGACTCGGTAGTATATTATTGTCTATGTCGTTGAGCGAAAACACGCGTTCAATTACAATATTCGGATGTAATTCCGGTTGATTCATCAGATTATCGTCGAATAATAATTGCTTAAGTCACGGCGTACATTTAATTCGCGCGAATTTCGCGTGAATTTTCCGTCTGCTCAAGGCTCGAGGGACTCGAACTGAGCGCTCGGCTGGCTGACTCGCAGTGTAGCCACGACGTGTTTCTTTCGATGGGAGTTTGATTAACTTCCTCGTCCGATATCAATTTAATCGCTTCTCTTAATATCTATTGCGCTCGCCTTAATTTTCTATAACTTGCATTACGATCGCCATTCGCATGTTGATGACGCTCGCTGTGGTGGTAGATCGCTGTTTCTCCGGTGTCGCTAATATGCTTGGCGTTGTCACTCTTCTCCGGGTGTCTTTCTTTGCTTTCAGCTCCTCTTCTTTCAGCCTTTTCCTTAAATTTGACCTTTTCCAGATCACTGGATGCTGCTGCTGCTTCGAAACGATCCCACTTCTGCCATCAGTTTATGTTGTGTAAGTCGTTTCGGGGAAGGATCAGCCAGGGAGTCGGCTATAGGTTTTTCGTTACAAGCACTTTTCATTTCTCAATAAACTTTATTAAACTGTATACTTTACACTTATTAATTCGGACCGCGACCGACGTGACGGCAATACAGAATCTTATCAAGTCTCCTCTCCTAGTACCAGTCTCCCGTTTTTATTCTGTTTCAGGCGGCTGGTCCTTGCAACATAATCATAATGGTCGTCAGCGTTCGCGGTATATTTCTAGGTCGCGCGGTAGCTTTCGGCGTAAAGACCGCGCAACCTGGTTTAGCAATTGACTTAATCTACTTAAGGCATAATATTAAGTGGATTGGTTACAAAATAAATACACGGTTACGCTTTTGCAATTGCTATCAATTAATAAAAGTAATAATAATCGGATAATAAAGTGTCGCTCGCTTGCCGCAACCTGCTTCGTCAGCGGTGGGCGTTCTTGGCGCTCGCGACATATATAATTTTATGTATAAAAATTGTAATTGTATAATAAATAAAAATGTGTATGAAATTATTTACTGAGTATAAATATATAATAGATGTTCCGAAAATCTTTAAGAAATTCACAGTTTTGAGTAATTAATTACAAATTCGACAAGACATTTATCGAACAATAAATGAAATAATCAAATTATATTATTTTTTCTTTCTCTCTCCTTTTTATTTGATAAGCAAAAATATGCGTAACTTGTTGAATTTATAATTAATTACCCAAAATATAGTAAATTTTTCATTTCTAAGAGTCGGAATATATACAATAAGATTGTAATAAGAAAATAATTTCGTACTTATTCTCACTTATTTATTAGACTCTTCAGTTATTATATATAATTTTATAAAATTATATAACAGATCATTATGAGTATGATAAGTAAAGCATATGACTACAACAATTTTCGAATTTCTTCATATATTGTTTTCATATCTGCTTAATTCATCTGCATATCTGCTTAATTCGTCTCTATGTCTTTTTAATTCATACTGTATATATTGTCGCACTTCTGCGGCGATCACTCGCACTCGCGCGTCATAAACAGAGGCCGTTTACAAAACAATGAACTTTAATAAGCACAACTAAATACACAGGTCATGATACAATCTCGCGCTCGCAATTCGCTCGCGCATTTTCTCTCAAACCCGTCTTACAATTCTCTCCGATGAATCTCTTTAATCAATCAATCGATAAACATAAACAATGGAGCGTTGGCAAGGAACGATCTTCCTAATATTACTCGGGGGTCAAAAACGAGTGAATCACCGCCACAACAATATATTTATATTTTATTTCGTCTGATTATTGATAAATAACAAAATATTCACATATTTAAGTACATTTACGCAAGTAATTTACGAAACAAATATATTTATGATAAAAAAGCTAATATATTAACATCTTCTGGCAAGAGATGGGTTCTTTTTGTTATATTTCTGGTATTTGAAAAACATCTTACCAGAAAATGTTAATACATTAGTTTTTTGTATCAAAACAGGCGATTATTTGATTAAAATATGTTAGCCGAAATTATGTTGTCTGTTATTGTAACATACAACCTGGAAAATTATTTGTTCGCCTAATTATTAATAACTGACAAGATATCCGTATTTAGATACATTTACGAAACAAATAAAAACTTGGCGCGCTCGCGGATCGCATTAAAACTATTTGTGGCGCTCTTGCCCCCGGTCGCTGCTCCGCTGCCTCGCGCGCTCGCCACCGAGCGCCACCGTCCACCGAGGAAGCAGACGTTGGTGCCACGACTAGAGTGGTGACTTCCGCTTTCTTCCTCGTCGGCCATTACCACGCGCATTGTGTCGAACGGCCATTACGTGTCAATCATCGGACACACAGCAGCCACACGTCTGGTAGAGAGAAGGAAGAGAGAGACTCCGGTATCATCATTGTCAACGCGTTACTGTGTCGTGACCGGTATGTGACAGCGACTGTGCAGTGTAGAGTGTCGTGTACGTGACGAATTCTGTGGAGTGTCGAAAGTTCTGTCTCGCCGGCTCTGGGCGACCACGTGCGGCGCGCCGCACCTGTTGCGCTGAGTGCTCGCCGCTTCTCTCACACTGCGTGCGCCTCCACCTCTCTCTCTTGCGATACGTGAGTGCACTCGTGCTCTCTCTCTCTCTCTCGCTTGCGCGTGATCGGCTGTTATCTCGCTCTCTTTCACGCGTGAGAAGTGTCTTTCTCTCTTGCTCGTTGTGTTCCGTCGCTCTCCCGCTCGTGAGCGATCAACCGAGTGTTTCTCTCTCGCTCGCGAGTGACGTCTTTACTCGTGTTTTCGCATGCGTCTCATCCGCGTCTTGCGTTTTCCCACATCGCCTAGTTCCGTCGTTTTTATTCGCGCTTACAATTGTGCCGTCATCAATTTCCGCGTGCGCTCCGTTTTACCCGCGCCCGCGTTCCGTTTCGCTAGCACTCGTGTGCCGTCTCGTTTTCCGTCCGTGTCGCGTCTCTTTCTAGTCAGCGTTTCGCGAGCGTCTTGCGTGCACACGCAGCGTACGTTTCAGGCGCTCCGCCTTTCTTTTGCGAGCGATATACATTTTAAGTGCATTCTTTCTTCTCTTCATTCTTTACGTTTTCTCGTTTCTAGTATTTAGATCTCGAACGTTCCTCTGTGTCCGCGGTGCCCTTGCTGGCATTGTACGTTACGTGAAAATAACATTGTCACGCACTGTTCTCATGTTCGCGGTGCCCCTGCTGGCATTGTACGTCTTCGATCTCTTTGTTCTGTGTTATTAGTTTTTAAGCGTTGTAAATATCGCGTCTTTGTTCTGTTAATCCTGTGACTTTGATACGTTCTAGATTTAACGATTGTAGCTCAAGAATAAACGTGACCGAGTCAGAACTTCACGAGACGTTGCTGGCGACGGTCGGATAACAAAATCGTGGCGTGAACTTAGTTATTCTGCCTACTCCTGCCTATCAGACCTTTCAAAGACTCGAGCCTGCCTTCCTCGGCAGGGCAGTATCAGCATAGTCTTACTGGCAGAGCAATAAATCCGCTACATATTTTTAATAATAACATTGAACTATGACAAATAGACAATAGACAATAGACAAATAAAAAATAGTTTGAACTAAAATTTAATATATTTTAAGATTTTTTACTTAT
Source organism: Pogonomyrmex barbatus (assembly GCF_055798465.1). Taxonomy (NCBI): domain Eukaryota; kingdom Metazoa; phylum Arthropoda; class Insecta; order Hymenoptera; family Formicidae; genus Pogonomyrmex; species Pogonomyrmex barbatus. Next base: position 51,891 of record NW_028297123.1, read on the forward strand.
GTTCTTGTAACTTCTTTCTTTTTCGATATTAACTAAATAAAATTACTGAAATATAATTAATTATTAATTAATGAAACATTTTTTACATAAATAATGCAAGAAACTTAAGAGTTTGTTTTATTAGAATATTATCTATAATGAACACATGTTTTATTATTTATTAATAAATTTTTTATATTTTATATTTAAATTTTTAATATTTATTAATAAACTTTTTTAATATTATATGTTTACATATAATGTTAAAGAAAATTATATAAATAAAAATTATATAAAACACGTTATTTATAAATACTTTTAAAAGTAATACTTACATTATTAATGTAAAAGGATAAACAATAAGAGTGCAATATAATACAGTAAATGTGTATATACATATTTTAATGCGATTCGGGCGCGCCAAGTTTTTATATGTCATTTTTTTTTATCATCAAATTATTCAAGTTGAACATTACACATAAGATTACGTAATTTTGTAATATAATATTGAATTAAAACAATATGTATCGCATGGGTTTTAATTTTTTTAAAAACAATTGTATTGAACTTTTAAGATAATATAACTATAACTTGATGTAATTTTTTTACATCAAATATTTTATACAAATAATATTTATTATTAGAGTTGTGTATTACATTACATATTATTTGAACATTATACATAAGATTACGTAATTTTGTAATATAATATCGAATTAAAACAGAAAAATTCTTGGAAAGATATATGTCGAATTTTATTAAAAAGAACTTTGAACTTTCCAGATAATGTAACGATAACTTAGTGTCATTTTTTTGATATTAAATCTTTTATACAAATGATACATGTTATAGAAGTAACTAAGATATATTATCATTAAACATCAAACATAAGATAGATATAATTTTGTAATATTTGGATTGAAATAGAAATACTTTTAAATGTAAAGATATATACTTGAGTTTTATTTTTATTATGTTTTATTTTTTTAAGAAAATATAACCGGCGCCAGTAATTGATAACTTTTAAAGAGAAAATAAAATAGCTGTTATTACTTGAAAGGAAAAGCTTTTAATACTTATCATGGATTTTATATTTTAAAAGCAATTGTATATTGAACAAGATAATGTAATTATAACTTGGTATCACTTCTTTGATATCGAATTTGATATCTTTTATACAATATTAGAATTGAGTATTATACTATTCGAATATTAGACATAAAATTGCGTATTTTGTAAATATAAACTTGAATAAAATAAAAAGTTCTTGGATGCAAAAATATGAATCTTGAGTTTTATTTTTATTTTTTTAAGTAGATATAATTTGCATCAGTAATTGAAAAACTTTTTTCTCTTAAAAAAAATAACATTTTTATATAATAATCTTTCACATACAAACTGCGCATACACTTGGCGACTTTTTTACTTTTTTATAAAAAAAAAGTTTGTTGTGATATCATTTATTTTGTTGCGTTAAGTATTTTAGAAATAACATATATATTTCCATTTTTTGCCACATGATTATAACATGATGATAAATCTTGTATATACAACTGTGTAACGGAGCGCATCCTTCCGCTCCATTCCTCTTCCGGATTTCCCCCGACCGACCATCCGTCGGGGACCGCCGAACATCAGGCGGAGTGCGGCAGTGGCCGCAAAGAGGCAGCAATGCCTCCTTTTTTAATACTTGTATACGCGAACTTCGAAAGCGTCAGAGAATACCACGAAAACACGTATGTTTTCGTGGTATTTCCCCGCACCGCGCCAAGCGTCGCGTCAACAAGCGCGAACGCACCCCGCACCGCGCCACGCACCGTACCACCGAGCGTGAACGCGTCCCGCGCCGCACCAACGCCGCGCCACGCAACCGAGCGAGCGTCCCGCACCGCGCCACGACCGCGTCCACAAGCGCGCAACCACCCCGCACCGCGCCGTTACCTTCCCACCGAATTCCTTCCCTACCCAAAAAACCAATCATCCCCCCGATCCTTTTTTTCCGCTCCTGGAGAGAGGGATGCTAACCCCGAGATCGACCAATCCGACCGATCCGACCGAAAATACCGAGGTCGATCTCGGATATAAAAAGGCATCGCTCTCCACAGGAAATCACTCTCCGTTTACTCCTGTTCCTAGCTCATTTCCGAGAGCTCGCCTCGAGGAAACGATCTTCCGAAACCGGCAGCAAGCCTGAGATTTGTTGGGGTTCTCCCCAACGCGCCAAGTTCGCTTGGCCTGGCCGAAAGCCGTCTCCGTAGCTCGCACGGCAAGCCGAGAGTTGCTGGGGTCTCCCCAGCGCGTCAAGTTCGCTCGACCCGACTCTGCCGTTCCGAGATTTCACCGCCGAGTACCGGGGTTCTCCCCGATACTACCTCTCCGAGCACCAGGATATTCCCTGGTCGGCCGAGTACACTCGGCACCGCCACCTTCTTCTCCGCACACAGCTGGGGCCCTCCCCGGCTGGCCGAGTTCACTCGGCGTTCACGCAAACAGACGAGGGGCACACCCCCCGTCAGCCGAGCACTCTCGGCAGGGAACGGGCACACCCGTTCTCCGATCTCAACGATCCGCCGACCTCGCGAAATATCCACCCTCGCGATAATACCCGCGACACGCGTGCACGTTTAAATCCACGCCGATTTAAAGGCCCGCGACGAACACGTGCGACACCGCCGCCGCCGCGCGCGCCCCACGCCACCGAACTGCGCGCCGCGATCAGTATCGCGCCGACCGCCCGAGCGATCTCTTATTTTGTATTCACGCATTATCCGCGCGCCGATCGCCGTCTCGCCCGTCCACGGCCACGAACATTAAACGCGACGATTCGGTGCATTCCATCGCACCACTCTTAGTCAAATGAACATCGTTATTTATTATCATTCTCGCCTAACAATTTAATCACACCTTTCTGTCTCCAATGTCCTCGCTTCTCCTCCTGGTAACCGACTGACCGCTCTCCGCGCGGAAAAGCGAGACCGTTTTAACTGTAAAAATAAAAAGGATGCAAAAATATATAAATATTAACCTTGAATTTTATTTTTATTTTTTTAAGAAGATATAATTTGGGTCAGTAATTGAAAAACTTTTTTCCTATTAAAAAATATTTCAATCACACTAATCTTACCAGTAAATTTTGTATTCCAGCAATATAAATAAAAAATGTTTCAAAAGAAAAAATATTGTGTTTTTAATCTAAACATAACAATAATCCTTTCTAAAAAACAAATCAAAATTTCATGTTTTTACAATTTTAGAATTGAGTTCTATCAAACAATAGAAAGAATACACGCATAAGTAAAAGGACAATGCAGAATTTATTATTTAATTTCTTTATTATTTTCGTTTAATTTAAAATAAATTTTAACACAAAGCATTATTTTATAAATATCAAAATTATTACATGTTTTTTATTTACAATATATTATCTAATAAATAATGAAAATTTAACAAGTCCGTTAAGAAAAAATAAAAATTGCAAATTAATATAATTTTTATAAATATACAAAATTCTTGTATATGTAAATATTTCATTAATTATTAATATTAATATTAAAATATAGTTTAATATAAGAGATTATAGTTATGAATATAAATATTTTAAATTAAAGTTATAGATAAATATTGTAAAATAATTTTCATCAATTTACTTTACTAATAATTTACTAGTAATTTTATAATTATATTGAAATTATTAATCGCATTTATCGACAAATTTAACGACAAAGGCGATTGATCAATTCCATTAGAATAAGAAAATCATTAAGTTAACCAATGGAAATTATTTTAAAATAAACTAAACTTAAATGTTTCATTAAAAATTTAATTCTTATGTATAATTTATAACTAAATTTTTATAATATTAAAATATTTTATTTAAATTAATAATTGTGATCTCTTATATTAAATCATATATATTAATATTAAATTTAATAAAATATTTATATATACATATATATTAGGTGTACAAAAAAGTTCTGAACTTTTTTTTGTAAAATTCAATCTTTATTCAAAAACAAACAAAAAAATATTGTTGTAGCCAGGCCTACAACCAATAATAAAAGTAGTCCGCATGGCAACAAAATTAGGTTGCACGAACCTCGAAAAAGTCTTTCGAAAGATTACACAAATGTGTGATCGCCGAAATCGCGACCAGTCTTTCGAAAGACCGAAGAAATGCATCGCGAGAACATTGCGAAAAAGCTGATCAGCAAATTCCTAAATTTGATGATCAAATCGAGCGTGATATTGATTGATCAATATCACGCAACCGATCGACGCAAACGATCAGAATGCTGACCAGGCATCAATCAGACTATATAACCGGCTACACAAGGCGGAATAGTCAGAGTCGGGAATCAATCAAACATTACGTGTCGTTCGGAATCGTTACTATAATTATCGCGCAAGATATTACACGAGCACAGCGAAGTTCACGCGAGCCGTACTATCAACGTCTCAGGTGACATACTCGGTCGACGGCCGCCAGAGTAACGCGATACGCGCCCGCCGACGTTTAACCGTGAGTGAAAGAAATAATATAAGCAATAATTAAAACCAAGAAATTGTGCAGTTGTTAAATAAATCAAGTATCATAAAGAAAGTGTGTTAGTGATTTCAAGATTCCCTTCCATTCGTTTGATCCTGCTCGGAGTCCCAACTCCTTAGGCTTAATGGACCCGACTATCTCTAAAAATTAACGTTGTAGCCCATCCGGGGTACAACATTTTGGTGGCAGCGGTGGGATAGTCAAAACCATCCCCAAGAACAACGTGAGGATCATCATTAATCAAGCCAGCAGAATCAAACAAGTAAGCCCCGACGCATTGCATTACGGGCAGAAGAAAGAAAAAAAAAAAAAAAAAAAAAATTTTTTTTTTTCTTCTTGAAGAAACAAGACCTGTAGAAAACAGGCGGACGGAAAAAGCCCCGTCAAAAAATAAGCCGCCCAAACAAAAAAAGACCTGCAGTAATAGTCAGGCAGAAGAATCAAATTCTCAATAAGCAGAAAAAATAAGACCTGCAGTAATAGACAGGCAGAAGAATCAAACTCTCAATAAGCAGAAAAAATAAGACCTGCAGTAATAGACAGGCAGAAGAATCAAAATAAGCAGAAAATACAAGACCTGCAGCAATAGACAGGCAGAAGAATCAAATTCTCAATAAGCAGAAAATACAAGACCTGTAGAAAACAGGCAGACGGAAAAGGCCTCGTCAAAAAATAAGCCGCCCACGAAATTGTGTCAGGTGTACAGTGCAATATTAGTAGAGTGCCGACCTACGACAACGAGTGTCCAGTGGCAGCGGAGCAACGACCAGAGAGTCCACGAGCACCGAGAGCCAGCCAGCGCTGACCGTGTACAACGATACCAGGCAGCAAGGACGCTTCACCGACACGCACTACTACACGCAGCCAATTGACGCACCAGCACAAGCAGCGAACATGCGAGCGTATGCGATTTATCTACTAATGTAAGTCCAAGAAATTATATTTTAAAAAGGCGAATGTCCGCAGCGAAGGACAGCGTAGCAAATGCGACTTGGCCAAAATCTCGGTCAATAAATAATTCTGTAAACTTTCCGCATACTATCTCCGCGTTAAATACCGCGAGAAACGCATTAAAAGAAATACGCGATAACGTGCGCCGCGTATTACAATACGATAGTGACGAAGACGTCCACGTAATAACAGAACGCGAATTTCCATACGACGAAAAAGATTACAGCTTGCTCGAACCGAACGACACCGACTCTCACACTAACACACACGTACAAGCGCGAAAAAACATACATACAAACCTACGAGACGGAAGCTTATTCAATTCTTTTAATATATATCAATCGCTAATAAACGAAATGGCTCACTCATCTATCGAACAACAGAATGAAATCGACAACGAAATTTTACAATTACGACATTCGGTCGAGAGACATGGACCGCAAGAAAGTCGAACGAACCGCCGCGTCACAATCGACGCACCGCCCGATAACAGTCTCATTCGAGAATTAATGGACGAAATACGCGATCTCCGTGTGCAAGTCAACGAATTAAGACAACAAACACAATTGCCTATGGGCGAACGAACGAGAATATCTCAGGATTTTCTACCACACCCGTTAGATCTAACTTACGGACGTTCGTATCAAGATATACGAAACCAGCCGGGAAATGCACTGGCATTCCTCACCTGAAAGACGCGCGTAACATGATCCCAGAGATCGACGGCACGTCACGAGGACGCGTGTACGAATTTCTAAACGCAAGTACGTACGCGATAAAAAATATACATCCCGCGGATGAACATTCTCTATTAGAAGCCATTCTTTGCACTAAATTCAAAGGCAAGGCCATGATGGATTTCCGTACGCGAGATATAATAAACTTTGAACAATTGAAACGAGAATTAGAAAAAGAATATTTGAGCAAACGAAGCACCGCACATTTGCAACTCGAATTCAACTCGCTCAAACAAAAAGCAAACGAGAATGCACAAGAATTCGGCAGACGAACCGAAAATATAGCCATGGAATTATACGAATCCATGGAAGAAGGAAAAAATCATACGGTCGAACAGCAACGCGCGATTTTAGAAAATATAAAAGAGCAGGCGCTCCACAATTACCAGAATGGTTTACATGAAGAAATTAAATTAATTGTACGATCGCAGCGATATCAAACAATACAGGAAGCAATCGCAGGAGCAACCGCGGAAGAAAAAACGCGAGGACCTAGCATGCGAACGCTAACTTATCGAAACCGGCCAGTATTTAAAACGCATACACCTAGTCCGCGTTGTGAAAAATGCGGAAAAATCGGTCATTACGGATACGATTGTAGGACTAGCCGTTTTTCAAATAGATATACTCTGCCTAAGCCAGAAAGGCAATCACGAATTAATACAGTTGAGAAACAGTGTAGCTATTGCAAAAAGATAGGACATTTACGGCACGAATGTTGGACATTAAATGGAAAACCGGAAAACAGCAAAAATTCCGGAAAAATTTTTTCGAATTCGCGAAGAGAAAATTCCGCGAAGAATTGTAAAAATAAAAAGAGCGAAACCGGCGAAGATAAATCGACCGTCCCGCGTCAGAGTATCGCGTGGCACACGTCAAGGGGACACCGCTCGTTAACACTGGGTTAAATGCAATCACATTACCGATTGCAGAAGCCAAAGGAAAAAAAATAAATTTCTTGTTTGATACAGGAGCATCAGCAACAATAATAAAACTGAAACATGTTTTAGACCACGTCCTAATATATGAAGAAAAAACTAAGCTAACAGGCATAACAGGACATGAATTAATAACATTGGGCAAAACACATATTACGGTGCAACTGTCGCGAGAAAAGATACGACACCCCGTATACATAGTGCGAGATAATGCGCCAATGGAATACGATGCAATCCTAGGAGCAGATTTTATTTGGAAATACATGACTGCGTTCAATCCAAGAATAAATTTAGTACAATTTCAAAATACGAAATTCAGACTGTACTCATACAGGCGCGCAACCTTAGGGCCGCGCAGCGAAACAATCGTGCAAGTCACGACTAACCAAAATATAATAGGATTGACAAAACCAGAGGAAATGATACCTGGAATTTTTATTGGATGTTGCCTAGTCGAACCACGAAATTATACGTGCCCAATAAGTATAATAAACATTACAGAAGAAGAAAAAATTGTGCAAGTACCACAAGTAATAATAGAAGAAATAAATACACAAGAAAAAATAATACAAGAATCTGTAAACGCAATACAGACAAAAAATAAAGAAACAAAATCAATAGCTCGAGAAGAGCAAATAAACAATTCCTTGCGCACAGAACATTTAAATGAAGAAGAATGAAAATCTATATTAAAATTATGTCACGAATACAATGACGTGTTCCACCTAGAAGGGGATACATTATCATGCACAACAAAGATTAAGCATGAAATAGCAGTACGAACAGATTCGTCACCAGTAAACGACCTTATCGTTTACCGGAAAAACACAAAGACGAAGTAAATAAACAGATTCAAGAAATGTTGAAACAAGAAATTATCAGACCGAGCGTTAGCCAATGGAACGCACCACTATTAGTCGTGCCCAAAAAGACAGATGCGTCAGGAAAAACAAAATTACGAATTGTAATAGACTTCAGAAAATTAAACGATCTCACAATCGGAGATTCATTTCCGTTGCCCAATATAACGGATATACTTGATCAGTTGGGCAACGCAAAATACTTCATGACACTGGATCTCGCATCAGGTTACCACCAGATATCAATGACGGAGCGAGATAAAAATAAAACAGCATTCTCTACACCACACGGTCATTATGAATTTAACAGAATGCCATTTGGTCTGAAAAACGCACCTGCAACCTTCCAACGATTAATGAATTCAATTTTAACAGGGTTGCAAGGAATTAAATGTCTAGTGTATCTGGACGATATTGTAATATACGGCCCTAACTTAATAGAGCATAACAAAAGATTAAAATTAGTTCTCCAGAGATTAAGAGAGAACAATCTAAAGCTCCAACCGGACAAGTGCGAATTTTTAAGAAAAGAAGTGATTTATTTAGGACACATAATTACGGAAAATGGAATTTCGCCAGATCCATCAAAACTGCACGCCGTAAAAAATTTTCCTATGCCCAAAAAAGTAAAAGATGTGCAATCATTTATCGGATTAGCCGGATATTACCGAAAATTTATCGAAGATTTCTCACGAATAGCAAAACCTCTAACAAAACTCACAAAAAAGGGAGAGAAATTCGAATGGACCGAAAAACAGCAAAACGCATTTGATACGTTAAAAAATAAATTAACGACGGCACCGATATTAAAATATCTAGACTTTACGAGAGAATTTCTCCTAACAACGGATGCATCGGACTATGCAATAGGAGCCGTCTTATCGCAAGGCGAGGTAGGTCAAGACCAACCCGTCGCGTACGCCAGCCGTGTACTATCGCGAGCAGAACAGAATTATAATACGACTGAAAAGGAATTACTCGCAATATGGGCAGTATGACATTTCAGACCTTATTTATACGGGACAAAATTTAAAATAATTACCGATCATAAACCGTTAATATGGTTATTTAACGTAACAGATCCCGGATCACGTTTAGTCAGATGGAGATTAAAATTGGAAGAATTCGATTATGAAATAATACATAAAGCTGGAAAAGCAAACGCTAACGCCGACGCATTGAGCCGTAACGTAGCAGCAATAACAGAAGGGCAGCAAACTGACGACGTCGCGTCAGAAAAACAATATAAAGAAGAAGAAAAGAAACAAATATTATATGAATGTCACAACGCACCTATAGGAGGACACCAGGGCGTTGAACGAACAATAAATAGAATACGATTACACCACAACTGGCCAGGATTAAAAAGAGACGTTGAGCAATACATCTCAAAATGTGAATATTGCCAGAAAAATAAATTGCAACGACGCGCTAAAGCACCATTAATGATAACAGATACGCCAACAAAACCATTTGAGAAATGCGCGTTAGATATTGTAGGACCTTTGCCTATAACAACGATGGAAAACAAATATGTATTGACATTCCAGGACAGTTTAACAAAATTTAGCAAAGGAATACCAATACAAAATCAAGAGGCGACAACAGTAGCGAAAGAATTTGTCTCAAAAATTATATTAGAATATGGAATTCCAGACAAAATATTAACCGACCAAGGAACAAATTTTACAAGCGAATTATTTAAGAATACGTGCAAATTACTAAAAATACACAAATTACAAACGACGGCCTATCATCCAGAAACAAACGGAGCACTCGAAAGATCACATCGGACATTAACCGAATATTTAAGACATTATATTAATAATGATCAGACAGACTGGGACGAATGGATACCGTATGCGATGTTCGCATATAATACGACACCGCACACCGCTACGGGATTCACGCCATTCGAACTGGTATACGGGCACCAGGCGCCACTACCTACGGCCCTAACTAGCTCACCGAAATCATCGTATACATACGATGACTATGCGCAAGAACTCCGTGAAAGAATACGAGCCGCGAATCAAATAGCGAAGGAAAATATAAAAGAAGAAAAACAAAAAGCGAAGGAAACATACGATAGAAAAACAAAAATACGCACGTTCGAAATAGGAGATAAAGTCCTACTACACGACGAAACAGTTCGGCGAGGGAGATCAAAAAAGCTAGACGCGTTATGGATCGGACCCTACACAATTCTAGAAAAATTAAGCGATTTAAATTATAAAATAAAAATGGGCCGCCGAACGATAAACGTGCACGCGAACCGAATTAAACCGTTCGTTGAAAATTAAAAAGGAGATAAAAGAAAAAGCACACAATACAGAATAAAATAAAAATAATAAGAAAATAAAAGTAAAAATGTTGGGACTCACCAAAGAGGAATCCTAGGTCCGGAAAATAATCCAACATCCAAAGTTACGAAAACACAGTACTACACTACACTAAATAACTACACTACAAGCGAAACTTTCAAGGCAAATAAGACAGAAAAAATAAAATTAAAAGTTATACAAGACGCAACAGACCTGACAGAATTAACAAAGAAATTAAATGACATGAAAAACGAAATAAACAATAACGAGACACCCTTTTTCCAACAAAAAACACTTTATATATCAGTATCAATTAGCAGCTCATTAATAATAATCATTGTTATCGCAACAATAATAATTGTATTAAGGAAGAAAAAACAAAACGAAACAATAATTCACGCAATGTAAATCGCGCCGTTAGAATAAGCGAAAGCATGTGATTCTAAGTAAACGATTATACCAAAAAATGTATCGGGAAAAAACAAAAATTATGTAAAAAGCGAAAACTTCGTACCTCCGTTTTCTTTTAATAACAGGGGGGGGATGTTGTAGCCAGGCCTACAACCAATAATAAAAATAGTCCGCATGGCAACAAAATTAGGTTGCACGAACCTCGAAAAAGTCTTTCGAAAGATTACACAAATGTGTGATCGCCGAAATCGCGACCAGTCTTTCGAAAGACCGAAGAAATGCATCGCGAGAACATTGCGAAAAAGCTGATCAGCAAATTCCTAAATTTGATGATCAAATCGAGCGTGATATTGATTGATCAATATCACGCAACCGATCGACGCAAACGATCAGAATGCTGACCAGGCATCGATCAGACTATATAACCGGCTACACAAGGCGGAATAGTCAGAGTCGGGAATCAATCAAACATTACGTGTCGTTCGGAATCGTTACTATAATTATCGCGCAAGATATTACACGAGCACAGCGAAGTTCACGCGAGCCGTACTATCAACGTCTCAGGTGACATACTCGGTCGACGGCCGCCAGAGTAACGCGATACGCGCCCGCCGACGTTTAACCGTGAGTGAAAGAAATAATATAAGCAATAATTAAAACCAAGAAATTGTGCAGTTGTTAAATAAATCAAGTATCATAAAGAAAGTGTGTTAGTGATTTCAAGATTCCCTTCCATTCGTTTGATCCTGCTCGGAGTTCCAACTCCTTAGGCTTAACGGACCCGACTATCTCTAAAAATTAACGTTGTAGCCCATCCGGGGTACAACAATATTAATCAGCGAAATATTTCCCATTTGCATCAACGACCTTTTGCCATCTTTCGGGTTGTAAATTCCTTGACGATAGAAGCTCGGCTTCGAAGCGATAAAGTCATCAATGCATTTTCTCTTCAAATCTCACGAAATGTGTATCAGCCAAATGATGCTGCAACGACCGGAATAGGTAGTAATCGGAAGGCGCCATGTTTGGGCTATACGCCGCGTGCGGGAGAAGTTCCCAGCCTAACGCAAAGATATGGTCCTGAGTCGCTTTCGCAACATGTGGTCGAGCATTGTCATGAAGCAAGATCACGACGTCCTTGGCCAGTAAATGGTCTCTTTTCTTCTAATGCATCGCTCAAATTGGTCAATTGTTGTTGGTAGCGGTCTGCCGTGATTGTTTCACCCGGTTGTAACAACTCGTAATACAACGCACCTTTCTAATTCCACCAGATACAGAGCAAAACCTTCTTGGCGTGGATATTGAGCTTTGGCGTCGATGTCGAAGGTTGACCAGGGTCAATCCATGATTTTCTACGTTTAGGATTATCATAAAGAATCCACTTTTCATCGCCTGTAATGATTTTGTGCAGAAAATCTTTTTTCCGGAACTTTGAAAGCAAAGTGAATGCAGTGTCACGCCGACGATTTTTGTTGTCTTCGGATAATTCATGCGGAATCCATCTGCCTTCCTTCCGAACCTTTCTCATCGTATGTAAACGTACGGAAATGGTTTACTGCGTAACACCAAGTTGTTCTGCAAGCTCCTTTTCAGTTTGCGCAGAGTTTATATCCAGCAGTGCTTGCAATTCGTCCGTTTCAATCTTTTGAGGGCATCCAGCATGCGGTTCATCTTCAAGATTGAAATCTCCTTGGCGAAATTTTTGATACTATCTTTACATGTAGTATGACAGCGTTCTCTCCATATGCAGCACAAATCATTGCAGTGGCTTCAGCAGCATTTTTCTTCAGATGAAACGCGTGAATGGAAAATCGAATATGCTCTTTTGTTATTGCCATCGTGAACACTACTGATTTTTGAGGTTATGTGCATCAAACGCCAAACCGTATGGCATTTTAGAAGGCCAAATGTCAACGCTTTAAAACCGCAAAAGGGCGGGAAGATATATAAAATTTAAATTGTTATTTCGGTTGTATGAAGTCTAAAGTTCAGAACTTTTTTGTACACCTAATAAATTAAATTAATTCCTAAATATTTATAAGTTAAAAATTTAAATCAAAATTAAATAATAATTTTTTATATTAAGTATATCAATAATAAGTATTATATATATTAGTATTATATATATTGAATAATTTAATTAATCTATAAATGTATGTACTGAGTTTCAATAAAATCGGCGTATTACAGCTCATATAGTTCCAAATTGTATGTTAGTTTAATTTTAGATAAAATCTTGTTCATTCGTAAAATACTTTAATTTTTATATAATATGAAATAACTTTCTATTTGATTAATCCTTTTTATATTTTTATATTTATATTATTTAAAATCCTTTTTATATTTTTATATTTATATAAATTTTAACGTCACTTGTGTAAGTCCATAACTCATCAATAAAAATAAAAATTTTCAAAATGAAAAATTTTAAATTAATATACAAAATTGCGTTATTTAAAATGCTTTGCGTCTATAGACTATTAAAATAAGATTTGAAAATATTTTTGAAATTTTAAGGTCACACCTGTGCCAAAATGTTCTAAAGAAATATCGAATATGAAGTCTATACGATTAAAAATAAAAATTTTCAAAATGGTGGCAGAAAAATTTTAAAATTAAAGTACAAAGTTGCGTTATTTACAATCCTCTAGGTCTATAGATATGAAAAAAAATAAAAAATGACCCTAAAAATATTTTTAGAATTTCAAAGTCACACCTATGCCAAAATCTTAATTTTAAATAAATATAATATAAATAAACATAATATAAATGCTGAATTTGAAGTCCCTACGATTAAAGATAAAAATTTTCAAAATAACGGTAGATAAATTTTAAAGAAAGTTGCGGAAGAGGTACAAAGATATATGGAAAAATTGTGGAAAAGTTACGGAATGATTGCAGAAAGGTTGCGAAAGAAATTCAAAGATGTGCGAAAAGATTGTGGAAGAGTTGCGGAATAATTGCGGAAATATTGCGGAATGATTGCGAAAAGGTTGCGGAAGAGGTGCAAAGATACGCCGAAAGATTGCGAAAGAGTTGCGAAATGGTCGCGGAAAGATTGCGGAAAAGTTGTGAAAGAATTGCGGAAAAGGTGCAAAGATATGCAGAAAGATTGTGAAAAAATTGCGGAATGGTTATAGAATAGTTGTGGAAATGTTGCGGAAGTGTTGCGGAAGAGATATAAAGATATGCGGAAAGATTATGGAAGAATTGTGAAATGGTTGCGGAATAGTTGCGGAAGAGTTACGGACAATGTGCAAAGCTATGCAGAAAGATTGTGGAAGAGTTGCGGAAAGATTGTAGAACAGTTGCGGAATGGTTGCGGAAGATTGCGAAAGAGATGCAAAGATATGCGGAAAAATTGTGAAATAATTGCGGAATGGTTGCGGAAATATTGTGAAAGTGTTGCGAAAGACGTGCAAAGATATGCGGAAGGATTGTGGAAAAGTTGCGGAATGATTGCGCAAGAATTGCGAAGGAAATGCAAAGTTATGCATCTATAAAAGATTATAAGAGTTGCAGAATAGTTCCAGAATGGTTACGGAAAGATTGCGGAAAAGGTGCAAAAATACGCGGAAAGATTGCAAAAAAGTTATGGAAAGCGGAGTGGTTGCGGAAATATGCGGAATAGTTGTAGAATAGTTGCAAAGATATACAAAAAGTTTACGGAAGAGTTGCGGAAAGGTTGCGGAATAGCTGCAAAGATATGCGAGAAGATTATGAAAGAGTTGTAGAATGGTTGCGGAAATATTGTGAGAAAGTTGCGGAATAGTTGCAGAGATATGCGAAAAGATTACGAAGATAAATTACGAGAGGAGTTGCGAAATAATTGTGGAATGATTGCGGAAGTATACGGAAAAGTTGCGAAATGGATGCGAAGATATCCGGAGAGGTTGTGAGAAGAGAAAAAATATACAGAGAGAAAAAATATACAGAGATTGCAAAATGACTGTGAAATTACATTAACATTCATATCTCGCGCCAAAGGCTTCATCGCCGCCGCCGCGTAGAGGCGAAAATTGCAACCGTAGTCCATACGGAGGATGACGATAATAATAATGATGATGATAATAATGACGACATTTCTTAATAGTAAATTTCTAAGTATCAGACTTTGAATCGTAATATCTCCGTTCATACGACACGGAGAGGGAAACTAAAAAAACATTATATAATTCGAACCTAAGTTATCGATTGCTTATTTAGAAATTGATCGGTTCAGCCATTATTGAGATCCGATAATCTTGATGGTCAGCAACTCGTCGGCTCGCGTAGAGAGACACGGCCAGTCTCGCGCTTGTGAAACACTAGCGCTTACACTTGGCGACGAGCCACGACCGTGTCTCTCGATATCCATGTATCCATATATTAAAAACTACACGGATTAAAACACGGATATATTAATTACACGTGTATACGTATTATACATATACGTGAAATAAAGATCACTAATTTTGACCTTTTTAAATATATTCTACAAATGTGTGTAATAATAATAATATGTTTGATGAGATGTAAGATAAAGTATTGTAAGAATTAGACGACCGTAAGCGGTCATGAAAGAGATTCGGAATATAAACAGCTTGTGGCGCCCTTGCCCCCGGTCGCTGCTCCGCAGCCTCGCGCGCTCGCCACTGAGCGCCACCGTCCACCGAGGAAGCAGACGTTGGTGCCACGACTAGTGTGGTGACTTCCGCCTTCTTTTCCGTCGGCCATTACCACGCGCATTGTGTCGAACGGCCATTACGCGTCAGTCAACGGACACGCAGCAGCCACACGTCCAGTGGAGAGAAGAAAGAGAAAGACTCCGGCATCTTTGTGTCAACGCGTTGCCGTGTCGTGACCGGTACGTGACAGTGACCGCGCAGTGTAAAGTGTCGTGTACGCGATAAAAACTGTGGAGTGTCAAAAGTTCTGTCTCGCCGGCTCTGTGCAACCACGTGTGTCGCGCCGCACCTGTTGCGCTGAGTGCTCGCCGCCTCTCTCGCTCTGCGTGCGCCTCTGCCTCTCTCGCTCCGCGTGCGCCTCCACCTCTCTCGCTCTGCGTGCGCCTCCACCTCTCTCGCTTGCGTGCGACACGCGGGTGCGCTCGTGCTCTCTCTTTCTTGCTCGTGCATGATCATGTCTTATCTCGTTCTCTTTCACGCGTGAGAAATGTCTCTCTCTTTTGCTCGTTGTGTTCCATCGCTCTCGCGCTCGTGAGTGATCATCCGAGTGTTTCTCTCTCGCTCGCGAGTGATGTCTTTACTCGTGTTTTCGCAGGCGTCGCATCCGCATCCTGCGTTTACCCGCATCGCCTAGTTCCGTCGTTTTATTCGCGCTTATAATTGTGCCGTCAATTTCCGCGTGCGCTCCGTTTTACTCGCGCCCGTGTTCCGTTTTGCTAGCACTCGTGTGCCGTCTCGTTTTCCGTCCGTGTCGCGTCTCATTCTAGTTTGCGTTTTCCGAGCATTTCGCGAGCGTCTTGCGTGCACACGCACCTTGCGTTTCAGGTGCTCCGCCTTTCTTTTGCGAGCGACATATATTTTAGTGCATTCTTTCTTTTCTTTATTCTTTGCGTTTTCTCGTCTCTAGTATTTAGTTCTCGAACGTTCTTCCGTGTCCGCGGTGCCCTTGCTGGCATTGTACGTCTTCGATCTCTTTGTTCTGTGTTATTAGTTTTTAAGCGTTGTAAATATCGCGTCTTTGTTCGGTTAACATTGTGACTTTGACACGTTCTAGATTTAACGATTGTATGCTCAAGAATAAACGTGACCGAGTCAGAACTTCGCGAGACGTTGCTGGCGACGGTCGGATAACAAAATCGTGGCGCGACTTAGTTTTTCTGCCTACTCCTGTCTTTCAAACCTCTCACGGACTCGAGCCTGCCTTCCTCGGCAAGGTGCCAGCATAGCCTTACTGGCAGAGCAATAAATCCGCTACAAGCTAACAGAGAGGAGCCGTCGTGGTCGTGCAGACTAAATGTCGGATTGGTAGACGAGGGATCCCGAGTTCAAATCCAGTCGGTCTCCGTTAATTTTTTCCGAATCTAACAGATATCTTTCAATCTCAGAAGTGGGATTCAGCTCATGTTACCTCAGAGAGGATACAGCCTATGTTACCTGACAGGGAGAATTCAGTCGTTTGTGTGTTGTTCGAAATGAACCAAGTCGTGGAGTTAAAATACTCCAATGTCGTGTCGATCGTTCAAAAGTGAACGGAAAAAGTCGTGGAGTTAAAATACTCCAATGTCGTGTCGATCGTTCAAAAGTGAACGGAAAAAGTCGGGGAGTAAGGTACTCCAATATCGTGTTGATCGTTCAAAAAGTGAACAAATTCGGGAGCAGAAGCTCCAAGTTTTGGATAAAATTCCGATAGATGAAGACTCGATACATTCGGGACGAATGTAATGCCAGAATGGCCGAGCTGTAAGAATTAGACGACCGTAAGTGGTCATGAAAGAGATTCGGAATATAAACAGCTAACAGAGAAGAGTCATCGTGGTCATGCAGACTAAGTGTCGGATTGGTAGACGAGGGATCCCGAGTTCAAATCCAGTCGGTCTCCGTTAATTTTTTCCGAATCTAATAGATATCTTTCAGTATTTTATTTCATCCGCTTTGCAAATTTTTTTAAAACTCCAAACATCAAATATTATTTATTTTTTATAGTCATATTTTATAGTCATATTGAAAATTGTAAATAAAATATTGCCTGCACATTACGATTAAACAATGAAAGAAAAATATGTAACACAACATAATAATACATAACATGTTGTAACACAACATATAATACACAACATAATTAAAATTCTCCTCCTTTTCTTCCTCTTTCTTTTCTTTTTCTTCTTTCGTTCCTTCCTTCTCCTCGTCCTCTTCCACACCTTTTTCCTCAATTGTTATAAGAGTTTGACAATTGGAACAAGAACGTCATGAAACGTTCCTGTTGCCGTCTAGCACTAGCTCGTCGTCCTCTTGGCTTTCGTTTTATAAAAATAAAATAATAGATAATATTAATAGTTCATATATTTTATCACGTGCGAACGAGCGTGCGTGCGTGCGTGCGAGAGAGAGCGAGAGAAAACGATAGCGAGAGAGTGAGAGAGCAAGAGTGAGAGAGAGCGAGAGAGAGAGGCACCTGTTGTGGTGATGACGACGGCGGCAGAGACAGCGACGATAGGGCCAGCGGAGGCAGGGCTAGCAGCGGCAGGGCCAGCGGCGGCAGGGCCAGCGGTGGCAGGGTCAGCGATGACGGAGGCAGGAAAAAGATTGTCCTCCTCTTCTAATATCATTTCTTCGAAGTTTAAAATCTAAAAAAATAAGATATATTAAAATATATGAAAATTTTTTAATATTAAAACAAAATAATGTTATATGATTATTACTTACATCTTGCTGGTTCTCTATTTTCAAATTAAATGAAAGTTGAATATAACAGTGCTATCACCCATATAATTTTTTTGTCATTGTTACTGTCTTTTGATAGTATTACTACTATATTATATTACCACTATCCGAGATTTGTATTTCTCTATATTCTTGTTGCACTAAAAACTTTAGTATAGATGGTTTCACGTTTTAAAAATGATATAGATAACATAATTATTATTACTAATCGTGTTCTAAAGCATGAAAAAGATTCACGCGGAATCAGATTGATTGTAATACAAGTGAAACTTTTAATAAACATATATATGGTGTAAGTCCCTAGTCAGGATCTATAATAGATGATGTAACGATACGCCTCCCGCGTACCGTTCTAGTCATAAGTGCGATCGGACTCCGCACCCACTACCGAACACACCGACCGACCCGAGATATTGAACGCACCGATCGTTGCGCGTGCAACCGAATATGCACTCTCCACGTGCGTGTCAAATACCGCCGACGACCCGCGCTATTTTGTTAGTTAAAAATAACCCCGCCAGGTACCTAAGTCTACAGACGATTCCGAGTCTCGACATCGAACTTGCGAAACTCATGTTCGACCGTTGGACGCCATGCCATCGTATCGGTGGGATCCCGACGACGGGCGATGGCGCCATACGGCAAACCGGGCTCGTGCGACGACCGGCCCGTGGATCGGCCGCCTAGTAGTGTCACATTGTTTTGAGCCTTTCGATTCACGAGACTCCTAGAGATATCATTGCCACCTTTGATTAGGCGGATACGGCCTTAGAGGCGTTCAGGCATAATCCCACGGATGGTAGCTTCGCACCACCGGCCGCTCGACCGAGTGCGTGAACCAAATGTCCGAACCTGCGGTTCCTCTCGTACTGAGCAGGATTACTATCGCAATGACTAGTCATCAGTAGGGCAAAACTAACCTGTCTCACGACGGTCTAAACCCAGCTCACGTTCCCTGTTGGCGGGTGAACAATCCGACGCTTGGCGAATTCTGCTTCGCAATGATAGGAAGAGCCGACATCGAAGGATCAAAAAGCGACGTCGCTATGAACGCTTGGCCGCCACAAGTCAGTT
Organism: Pogonomyrmex barbatus; assembly: GCF_055798465.1. NCBI lineage: Eukaryota > Metazoa > Arthropoda > Insecta > Hymenoptera > Formicidae > Pogonomyrmex > Pogonomyrmex barbatus. The sequence continues at coordinate 71,099 of NW_028297123.1, forward strand.
ATCCCTATGATAACTTTTCTGACACCTCTTGCTGAAAACTCTTCAAGCCAAAAGGATCGATAGGCCGTGCTTTCGCAATCTCTATGCGTACTGAACATCGAGATCAAGCCAGCTTTTGCCCTTTTGCGTTTCTGTCCTCGCTGAGCTGGCCTTAGGACACCTGCGTTATTCTTTGACAGATGTACCGCCCCAGTCAAACTCCCCGCCTGGCAGTGTCCTCGAATCGGATCACGCGGGAGTATTAACGGCGATCGGCCGAAGCTTCACGCCACTCTGACACGCTTAGCTCTAGAACACCGTGACCGCCGGAGCACGAAGCCCTCGGGGCACGCGCTCCGCCCAACCGAGTAAGTAAGGAAACGATGAAAGTAGTAGTATTTTACCGGCGATGTTGCCATCTCCCACTTATGCTACACCTCTCATGTCTACTTACAGTGCCAGACTAGAGTCAAGCTCAACAGGATCTTCTTTCCCCGCTAATTTTTCCAAGCCCGTTCCCTTGGCAGTGGTTTCGCTAGATAGTAGATAGGGACAGTTGTTGTTTGAGCACGTCTCCCCAGGGAAACGCACCCCTGCGTCCTCGCCCATATGGACATCGAGAGAATGGGACCATCATCTCTCTGGAGTACCGGTCATGGGGATTCGAGAGAATACATGTATATATGTATATTGTAATATACGTATATATATGTATTATTGTATTGTTGACATGTTATTCTAAATATGTTATTTGCGATAAATATCATCACATGCCTCGGTAGTCGAAAGGATAAGATGCCTACCCGGTAAGGAGATCCATGTTTGATTCCTGGATGAGGTGGTATTTTTTCGCAAAATAATTTCGTGTTTTCACGACTGGTTCGTGGTCGGGCCCTGCCGTGACGCACACCCTCCCTTCTTATTTCGGGTGTATTTCAACGTGGGCGATTCGATGCTCGGCGACGAGCGATTCGACGTGGCCGCCGACGACAGCGTGATCGTGGGTAACGCGCGATATCCGAGTATCTCGGGCTTATACGAGTTGATCTTCAAGAGACTTCGTGAGCGAACGACGTCGTGTACACGAAGAACGACAAGCAAAGTACAAGAGTATACTGTTGATTACAAACGCCCATCAGCGTGGTCACAATGCGCTTGTGCCCGTTCTAGGAAACAAAGGTTTGAAGTACAAATACATCATCACGCCGCTATTGCTCGATAGAGACCAAATTGGCGCTGGTAGTGGTAAGGCGAGAAAAAGAGGGATCGACTCTATTCCATCCGCTATGCGGGTGAGAGACAAAAAAATCGAGTACGTTCACTGGGACGATCCCAACGAGCTAATCGACCATCTTCGATTGCTCAATGCCTCTCGACGAGCGGGCAACGACGCTCACGACAATGAGATTTTGTCGATAATCGAGGAGCTTCGCGAGATCGACGCGATCGAGTAAAACGCGGCGCACGCTCGCGGTGATCGGTATTCCTGTTATGTTGGTGAACAAGTTCGGAAGACCGTTGGAGTCGTTCGACGAAGGCGACAGGGCACGCTCGCGATCGTCGAGTCCCTGCGCCGCTACGTGCGTAACATCGTGCTTTGTCTGAGCGACGATTACTACGATGCGAGAGACAGAATCATACGGCGTTTAGCTGAACCGAGAACCGATACCGAATGACGCTAGGAAGAACTACGTGGACAGTTTTGAGACACAGAGACGAGGATCTCCGAGACGAACGAACGGCAAGCATCCGAGCGTTGCTGTCGGAAACGAACGAGAGCACAGCCAAGTTGATCGGCGAATTGGAGGAATCTATGGCGCACGTAGCCAGATTGTTTCTAAAGTACGATACACAAATTGTTGAGATTACGAGCAGATTATCGCGCGTAGTAGATTCGTCACCCGCGAAGGCTTGATGTCCGTAAACAAATTCAGGAAGTCTCTGGAGAGGCAGCGCGACGTCGACGATCGTCCGACGATCGAGTCTCTACGAGCGTACGTGCGTCGCAACACGCTCTGCCTGAATCCGGACGACTACGACGTCAACAGACGCAAGATATGGCATCTGGATGCGCCGATCGATGACGCCGACATGATGACCAAGAATTACGTCGAAGACGCGCTTCGCGTAAGGAGCGAGGAGTCGAAAGCTCTAACGAACGAACTACGAAAACAGCTGGAAGATATGAACAAGCGGATTCAGAATATTTTTCTACAGTATTACGACTAGTAAGAATTGAAGTGAACGTTCTGCGACACTTCGAAAAGAAGAGAGAGGTCTTGCTCGTCAATCACGACAAACGAATAGGGGAGACGAGAGACGCGATGGAACGAGCGCTCGAGAAGCGGGACGAATTGCGAGAGATCTGAGCGAGATCCACAAGGTCGTCGACGCTCAGGAGAAACGGACGCGGAACCTAGAGGAATCCCTGTGATAGATCGAGGAAAGGAGGGAGGCCTTGGTCGTCGATCTCGATAAACGAATAGGAGAGACGAAAAACGCGACAGAACGAGAGCTGAAGAAACGGGATGACCAACGAGTTAGAGACCTGACCATACTCCACAGTGCGATAGAACAAGCGCTTTGGAAATGGGACGAATCGCGAGCTAAAAACTCGAGCGAGATCCGAAGGGTCGTCGAGACCCTCGGTGACTCTCAGGAGAAACGAATCGGAAATCTAGAGGAATCACTGCGAAATCTAGAGGAATCCCTGCGAAATCTAGAGAAATCTCTGCGAAACGAGCTCGATGCGTCGTCGACGAGTCGCGAGAGGATCTCGACGGACGTAGAGAATCTCGCGCGTAACATGATAGATCTGACGAGGATTGTGAGAGAACTGACGGACAAAGCAATAATGAGAGAGACGCTGAACAAGATGCTGGCCTCGTTGAATGTGGATAAAATTGTGACTAGGGAAATGATAGATGAATTATTAGTCGCGCTAAAAACGAATATTCCAAATACGACAAAACACGCGATTAATGTTTGGAACGAGGAACAAGAGCGAACGCGCGAAGCGACGAGTACAAATAAAACTAGCAAATCGCGCTTTCTCGTAAATCAACAATGAGCATCGAGAAGAGGAGTCTCGTCGAGGAGTTTCACGCGCCCGCGCGAAGAAACTTCCCGCGTCGTCACGTCGTGGTGCGCGGTGACGACGATCTGTGGCAGGCCGATGTCGTCGAGATGCATCCGTACGCGCGACGAAACAAAGGTGACAACTATGTGATGACGGTTATTGATGTGTTGAGAAAGTATGCATGGGCGGTGCCGCTGAAGAGCAAGAGCGGAAGCGAGGTAGCCGTGGTGTTGTCCAAGATATTTCGCGACGACGCTCGACATCCGCGCAATCTACAAACGGACAAAGGCAAGGAATTCTATAACGCCTCCGTAAAAGCAGTTACGGACAGGTACGATATACGTCACTACTCGACGTACTCGGTGATGAAGGCGGCGGTGGTGGAGCGATTTAATCACACGCTCAAAAATGACTATATGGACTACTCTTCACGCTCAACGGATCATACAAATGGCTCGACGCTCTACCATTTAATCTCGGAGTATAACAACCGCGTGCATCGAACGATCGAAATGCGGACGTAACTTCCGCCGTTGCCAAGAGATTTCTCTCCATGGTATACAGTCACTTGAAGATCGCAGCTCCCGCGAGATTCAAGGTGAACAATCCGATACGCGTCAGCAAGTTCAAAATGATTTTCGAGAAGGGATATATGTCTAACTGGATGACTGAAATTTTTCGAATCGCCAAAGTGCAATGCACGAATCCCGTGACGTATCTGCTGAAAGACTATCGCGGAAAGCCGAGGAGTGGCCGGAGGATTTTACGAACATGAGTTACTGCGAGTTTCCAATCCCGATATCTATCTCGCAGAGAAGGTGCTATGTAGAAAGGATGATAGAGTTTTCGTCAAATGGTTAGGAATGGACAATACATACAACTTTTATACATAAAATGGCTGTATTGTAATGAATAAAGAGTACAAAGTGAAACAATTACTTATTCTACATTGATAAAAGTATTATATTTATACTACATTAGTATCTAATAACAGTATCTTATAATAACCCCACGGTAATGTATCGGTGGAGTATTAATTATATTAATTATCAGGTATTAAGTATCGCTTTTCGTCGGAAGGACTCAAAGCTAGCTTTAGTTCGGTACATGGTGTAAACCTCGTGCAGCATCGAGCGTACGTACGCCTGACGTCTCAATTGCTGCGACGATTCGTTCAAGCAACGCGCGAAATTCTCGAACGTTTTTGTGACGATACTCCTCTTGACGCCCTTTATTCTCTTCGTATTGCTCTTTCCCACTCTCTCAGAGCATATATCTTCGCCCTGAGTCCTATGAACTCCGTCATGATCGCTCCGTTGTTCTCGTCCTTCATCAAACCGAACCTTCTTGTTCGCGCGCAGTATATCGTACGCGTTGTCGTCGAGTATCGAATGTAATCGCTGTCGAATCTCGCGATATCCCGCTTCATATTCCCATAAACGTTCCGGCATTCCAGAAAATATATTAAGCTATCAGTCCGTATACATGATTTTACATTTAGAGCGATAAAGCGGCATTATATAATCGTAATGAATCGTAAAAACGCGTCTTGGATATCTCTAGAATGCACATACCGACGTAGATCGGTTTGTTAAACTTAACTTCGAGTTTGCGTAACACGACAGCCCGAGATTCTCGTCGAAGACGCTCCTGCTGTGGAAGTTCGGTTTCATGATCAGCGCCTCCGCGCCGTATCTTCCGTCCCGTAACGCGTCACGAGCCTCATGTCTACGTGATCGCGTACGTTCTCAATTGTCTTGCCGAAAACTGCGTTGTTCATCAACTTATACAGATTCCTCTCGAACTCGTTGCTCGTGCGAGTTCTCCGTTCCGTATTGAGCTCAATATACGCGCGCAGCCAAGGAGACTGCACGAACCGCAATGCGCGATAGACCTTCGTCACGCGTAAATCGTGTCGCACGCATTGCTGAAGATTGCGATAGTGCATCACGTAACGCGACTTGTCGTAGAGCGTGGCGAGTAGCTTTTCGTTTCGATTTTCTGGCGGTCTCTCGCATCGGACAGAACGGAAGATCCGCGTGGCCGTCGTAAAAATATCGCGGATACTGAGATCGATCTTTAGAATATAATATCGGAGTCAGGTGGCACGGATATAACATCGAGACTCTCGACGTCCTCGACTCACCGAAATTCTGCGTACGGTAAGGTTCGCACATGGCCCAGCCATAGAGATTGTTCACGTCGTAGTATATGAAATACGACATCGGTCGAGACGAGTCATATGACGATTCGTATTAGTAGGATAACAAAGGGGTATGTCCCCCAGGAGTATGGGGGGAGCGAGGGGAGAGACGGGGATCGTAGAATCCCCAGAGGCCATCGGACCCCCTTTGTCGGTAAGATGATTTTCTTTCTTCAGAGGGTTCGTATCCGGGGAGAGAAGGTGGATCCCTCTGGCGGTCGTCGAGACAGGTTTATCTCTCTCGGTCGGTAAGGCGGTCGCGGGGTTTTCCCGGGTTGGTTCCCCCGTTCTCGACGCCGCTCTAGCGTTTTTTTCTAGCGTTTTTTTCGGACGCGTTCTCGACATCGCCCTAGCGTTTTTTTTTTCGGGCGCGTCCTAGCGTTTCCCGTTAGGTAACCCCGGGCGCGTCATCAACGCCGCCTTAGTGTGTTTTTTTCGGGCTCGCGTAGCCTTGGACGCGTTACGCCACCTTAGCGTTTTCCGCGCGGTCTAGCGCTTTTCGCATAACCTTGGGCGCATTCTCGACGCCGCCCTAGCGTTTTCCGCGCGATCTAGCGCTTTTTGCGTAGCCTTGGGCGCGAACGTCGTGATTAGTCGCGTCGTCGAGGCGACTCGCGTTGTTGACAGGATGTTGCGGTTTTGTCGCGTCGCCTTAGGCGTGTCTGTTTTCCATAACGTCGCGATTAGACGCGTCGTCGAGGCGACTCGCATTGTTTACAGGATGTTGCGGTTTGTCGCGTCGCCTTAGTCGTGTCTGTTTTCCATAACGTCGCGATTAGGCGCGTCTCGCGATTAGGCGCGTCTCGCGTCCGAGCGTTTTCCGCGGGGCTTAGCGCGTCCTGTTTGTGGTTTGACGTGTTTTTTACGTCACTTTAGAGAGTATTTAACTAGGAGAGTATTTAACTGTCGACGATATATTGTTAGTAGTTTGCGAGATGGAGAGTCAGTCTAATGTTTCGGAGAGTCAGTTTAATGTTTTGGAAAGTCAATTGAAGAATCCGGAGATAATATCGCTCTTAGAAGATTCGCTCGAGCTCTTGAAAGAGATGGAACGCGAGATAGTGGAACGGGAGAAACACGCGATGACGATAAGGCGTGAGAGACGGCCTACGATCGAGCGGGAAGAGGAGAACGAGATATCGGCGGAGGTCGAGAGCGATGCGGTCGACTCGAGTTGATTCGCACGATGTGGACGTCTATGCATTCGACGTCGTGTAATTTGCGGCTAATGATGGCGTTTTTGTCTAAACATCTGGCGATTCATCGAGGAACGGAGCCGATCGCGCGTATACGCGAGGCTGAGCGTATGAGGAACGCTATACGTATCGTTACTGATGTCTGGAGTCGAAAGGGTCCGTGGAACTCGTACTGTTCTGGGGACAGTATGGTTCGCTTGGTCGAGAGTTCACGCCGGACGAGCGTGCGTCGCTTATGGAGATCGAGATAACGAAGGAGGCTTTTTCGAATTGGATAAGAGATTACTGGGAATATCTGGCGCGTTTGAAAACGACGAAAGGGGATCTCGACGACGAGTACGAGAAATATCTTGCGCGTTTGAATACTACGAAAGGGAATGATGAGAGTTGTGGCAGTAGTTTAGACGCATTGTTCGCGTCTCTATCTGAAGATAAGGAGGAGGCTGATCGATTCGTTCAGTATGTGACGAAGTTGAAGGGTGAATGACAGCTCGAGGCGAGATCTCCGGGCGAGAAAAGGATCGATTGTGACTTGGTTCGAATGTACGTGTACAATGTCAAGGATATAGTTAAGAAGAAGAGACGTAACTGGTGGAAGTATGCGAAATTGAGAGTTCAATTTTTAAACTCCGTGTCGGATCGGAAGAAGCAGTTGATGCGACAGTTGATAGATCGAGTCGCCGATGATCTGAAGAAAGTACCCGGAGTGCGCGGGGAAGCGAGAAGCGTCGAGTGCGACAGCGAGTAGAATGTATCGCTATGACGTTCGCGCGAATTATCGTCAGGGGGTATTGATTGTGGCGAAGAGTGCAAGTATATGTAAAAGAAAAATGTACTAATATTTCTATGTAAAAGAATATATTAATATGTATACTAATTGAATATATATATAAGAATATACACGAATATATGTATACTAATTATTAATTGAATATATGTATAAAAATATACACGAATATATAAGAATATACACGAATATATGTATAAGAATATGTACACGAATATATGTGTAAAAGTGTGCGCAAATATGATGTCGAAGTTTTTTCTCGTTCCGAGAACGTATGAGAGAGAGACGAGAGTGGGAATCGCGCGAGAAGAAAATTATCGTAGGAGTATTAATAAGAAGATAATATTTCATTAGGAATGTGAATGTTGTGCGATGCGTCATTTTTCGCGCTCGCTACGCGTGACTACGGGAAGTCTGACCACAACGGCGATAGAAGGTTAGTCAGTCTATTGTTTATTTCTTCGTTCTTTATTTTATTGCTATTTTATTGCTTTTATTTTTGTTCTCTAGTTGTACTTTTGTTCTCTATTTTGTATTGTTAATGATATTGCGTATATCTTTAGCGAGATTGTCATTTGTTGGTGTGTAATCGCGCTACTTATATTTGGATTCGTTCGACGAGAATAATCTCACGCGATAGAGAATAGAAATTAAAGCGATTTTAATTTCTGATTCGGATCGATTCATCGCGTCGGTCCTCGCCCTCTCGCGACCGATGGCAACATCGATCGAATGGTTCGCGCATATTTCGGTCGGCGACGCGCAATGTCGATTTGACTTCTGTCTCGCGCGATGACGCCCGCTCGTAGAATCGCCGTGATCGCGTGCGCGATTGCCGTTATCGCGGCGATTCGCGACTCCGTCGCCGATAGCGATGAGGAGGCGATTCGGTTTTTGAAAACCTACGGATATCTGGATGGCGATAATGTGCAAACGATATCAGATAACGCGACGTTGGCTCTGAGACACGCGATTGCGCTTTTTCAGGAGTATTATCGTATACCTGGTGATGGTGTTCTTAACGAAGCTACATTGGAACAAATGCGTAAACCGCTATGCGGCGTCAAAAATATATTAAATGACTTGGACGATTCTCCGAGGAAATGGGCGAAGACGCATCTCACTTGGAACTTTCATCTGGCGAGCGAGAGCGTTCTACGAGTCACCGAAATCGTGTTCGAGATGTGGGCTACGAATTCGTCGCTGACGTTCGAGCGCGATTCGATGAATCCCGATATCGTGATATCGTTTCGGAAAGGTTTTCATATCCGTTGTATATCCTCGGCATCAAGGTAGCCGAATATGTCCGTCGTTGCTGGACGGATCAGGAAACGTGTTAGCTCACGCTTTTTTACCATCGTCAGAAGTGTCAGAGGTGCACGTGAATAGCGCGGAGAAGTGGCACATCAAGTTAACTGTTAATCCTGACGATACGATTCATACGTTGACGCACGAGATCAGTCACGCATTAGGATTACATCACAGTCCTTTAAAAAATGCGATAATGTACGCTTTTGTTCCCTCTAAGACCTTTCCCGTGCGATTGAGCGAGGCGGATTTTCTTGCCATTCAGAATTTATACGGTTTAAGAAATAAGAGCGAAATTGCGGGACCAGTTACGACGACCGTAGCGACGACCACAATTGCGACGCGCGATACGGGGAATTCCGCGGATCTGTGCGCGTTGCGACGCGTTGATGCGGTATTGGTATTAGAAAAAAGAATGTATGTGACGTATCGACATTACTTATGGTCGATCTAAACGGAAAATCTTACGGCAGGTCGTTGTTACTGACGGACTATCTGCGTTTTCTTCCCGATAATTTTACGCGTTTGGCGGGTGCGTATCGACGACCTTCGGGCCAACTCGTATCGTTTGTTGACATTACGGTTTATATGATAGAATATCCGAGTTTTGAGCTAGTACCGGGTTGGCCGAGGAAATTGAAAGATATGAATCTTCCTCCTAATGCGAAAATTAATGCTGTGATTAATACTAACGCGGGACGAACGTTCGCGATCTACAACGACGAGATCGTGGCCGAGATCGACGATTGCTCGATGATAGCCGTCAGGCATAATTCGTTGCACGCGATATTTCCTGGGATTCCACCCGCTGTAACGTCCGCCGTTCGATACATCGACGGTAATCTGTACTTTTTTGTTAAACGACAGTTCTTCAAATATAACGAATTTACTAGAAGTGTAACTATGGCCGGTAAATTTGATTCAGAGATTTTTGGTATCATGTGTCCAAAAGACGGATTGTTAGAGCAATTGCGCGCTCTTTTGAAAAGACTCAGATGAGGAACGTATTTTCGAGCGAGGACGATTTAGAAGAGGAGAGGGAGGAGGAAGAGGCACGGAAGTTTTCGCATAGTGTATAGAGCTAAGGATACGAAACGTTTACGAACAGTATTGCGCGATCTCTTCGATCGTAAAGATGTACGATATCGAGCGCTCGCAGGATTCCGAGACGTGCCGAGTCGACGAGAGCGATGACGCGAAAAGGAGAAAGAGGAGGCTCGACGATGACAGATCGATCGCGTCGTGTCATAGTAACGCCGGTTATACGAATAATTTAGTTAGAATTTTAGAATGAAAATATTCCTTGATTAAGACGGGATACAAATTTCTTAATGTATGTGTTATTATTCTGGGAGATAGTCAAGGAGGTCTCGATGTCTCCCGATACGTGGAGGCAGCTTGTCGAGACGTTCTCTTGAAGTATCTGCAGAGTATCAACGGAGAACTGTCCTTTCCAGCCCCGTTGGATATTGGAAATATGACCGTGCGTTTCGGAAAAATCAACAACTTGACGATATTACGCCTGGAAACATCCGCGGCTCGCCTGGCCATGTCGAAGGAAACAGTGAAAAATATGTTCGAGCTCGAGCATTGCATCAGTCGACTCGTTATCTCGTTGACCAAGATATTAGGAAAAATTAATGCGAAATTGGCACATTTCAAGGATATTGCGTTAACCGCTAAGGATAAGGAAAATATCTCGAAAGTTATACACGATAGTGATGCCTACGATCGTAACGACATTATCGATTGCGAACTCGTTGCTCTGTACTTTGGAATGTAAGATTGAGATGAAATAAAAGTGAGATATATCATAAACAATGTTTTGTGTATTTCCTCAAGCATGTATATAAGTATAGCGATAAAACAATTCGATTATAATATAAGCAATGAATCTAATTATAATATATAAGCACTGAATCTAATATAATGATTAAAAATTAATTTCAATTCGATTATAGTATAAGCAATGAATTTAATTATAATATATAAGCACTGAATCTAATATAATGATTAAAAACTAATTTGACATATGATCTAAGTCGTTAATGCGATATTACAATTCGGTGATACATTCCCGTCGTTTTGACCACCAGTCGTACAATTTGCACACGTTCTCCATTACGCAATGCTTCGCGTGACGCTCGCAGTGAAATGCTCGAACGTCGTCCAGAGTGCTTAGACGCCCTATATCCTCGAAATCTGCGTCAATAGTCTCGACGATCATGTCGTGATCCGCGATGACGTCGCAGCCGAGAATTTCCTCTAACCACTTCTTTTTCTCCAAGCCTTTGACGTACACTCGTTTAGGCGCGTCTCGCAATTGATCGCACACGCTGTTTCGAATCAAAAATCACGTGCTTCGAGAATCTGTACGCGACGTCACCGTCGCTCCACTGCAGGCCGTGATGATTGGAGGTTATCCAACACGCTTTAGATTTTTCCGTTTTTGTAAGAAGATTCCAAGGTATCGCTTCTCGAAATATTCGATGGGTCAGCTCTTTTCCATTTTTTAATATTGCCACCTCTTTAACCGTAAATTTTTCTCGAACGGTAAAACTTTGCAGATCGACGAAGATCGGTATGTTCGGCATCGTTCTCGTAGGAAAACCGCGATTACGTGAGTTTACGTACGACGTTCGTCAGTGGGTTATACTCTACAACTCTATCGTGAATGATGAGACAATAAGCCGTTGTGTTAGCCGGAACGTTCTCTTTGCATTCGAATTCTACGCGAACGTCGACGGTGGCGCTCTTGATCGATTCGTTCTGGTGGGAGCAATCGATGACCACTAGCGGACCGTATTGCAGAAATCTAGTGACAGACATGAACGGTTCGCAATTCTCACACCGTAATACGTCTTTCGAAATTTTAGATACATATCGTACTAAAATTAGTACAGTACTGCGAACTTGTTTCGCTCGAAATCTAGATTCATATCGTCGTAGGGATAGAACTCGGAATTCAAATAGAGTTTTACATTAGTCAGCTTACAATTATCGAATTTAGAAATGTCTTCTGACGGTACGTTTTTTTTCCGGTCTGTAGCACAAAGATCACGATCGCGATTTCTCCAATTGCGTTGCCGCTTTTACCTCCCAGGAATGCTTGGTCGTACTTTGCAACAGCAGAAATTCGTATAGATCCCACGAACGAAAGCCCATGCTCAGATATCGTCTACTGTCCAATGTTCGCAGAAACGATAGTTTGTTAACGTCATTAAGTATCACGTGTGGCATTCGCCACTGTATTCTTAACAAGGTGATCTTCGGTCTCTGATCTGAATACGCTACGACGCAATTGTTATCGTTGCGAACGCGTATCAGAATGAGTTCGTGTCGCGCGTTTATCACTATGCGTTTGTAATCCTCGCAGAAACCAAGGAGTACGTTGAGAGGCACACAAAAGTTGAAATCGTCCAACGCTATAGGCGGTATTTCCCATCCGGTGTTCTGTAAAACTCTATCTCTCTCGTAGCTCAACGATGCATAGTTTTTCATCAAGTTATGCCGACCTTTCTGCTCTTATCGATCTCCACGCCATTAAGCTCGTATCGAATCTCGTCGAACATAAACGCGACGCAGTTATTGACTAGCTTTGTTCTCGTAACTTCTTTCGCCGTGCCTTCCTTCGCCGTGCCTTCCTTCGCGCTCTCTCTCGTCGCGAATTTTCCCTCGATGTATAGAAAACTTTCACACGGCAATGTATACAGATCCTGTTGCTGAATAGGTATTCGTATCTCGTCGCTGTATCCGAACGTAGTGTTAGCATATGGATTGTAAGTGTGAGTTTCTATTTTCACGATACGATCGTCAAAGATCGGGGCACCTCCGATACTTAAAATGTCGCTCGCCATGTCGATTCTTCACGACGAAACCTAAAGATCTTAAGAATGTAATGTTCGCGGCATTCAGCTCGTTCGCTCTTCCCTCGTGTGCCTTCCTCGTCGCGTCGTTTTGCGGTGGGATCGCGGATGTAGCGTTTGCGTCTTCTCTTCCTCTCGAGTACCACTCATTTAGAACGAGCATCTTTTGCTCTCGCGCATTTCTCTCTAATGCCTTCGTCGTCGCACGTGAAGTCGCGCCGTTATCTCTTCTCCGCGAAAATCGATCGATCGCCCGTCTTGATCCACGATTCAAAGCGTGATATCGGTAACGTTTCGCGCGATGATCGGAAAGTAAATGATCGATGTTGGAGCGTTCGACAGTTTATATCCCGGAGGAACATTCGGCGAAAACTCGTGTATCGTGTGAACCAGCTCGTTATTGCTGTACGCACCTGCGGTGATATTGCACTCCACCCGAATGATATTTACGCCCATGATATTCACGGGTCCGTCGGACATATGTCATTTGTTCGGTCGTAGCACGCGCGACGATGAGAATCCTAGGAGCGAACCGATATTGTTCGGTTTCGCGAAATCGATTTGATGCTCGCATCTAATTTCACTTCTCATAGTGTTCTCATTGGCTCGAATGATCAGAGACCGCGCGCCTCTCTCGCCCTCGTCGCTCTCGTCATAGACGATGTCGTCGCTCTCGTCATCGTCGCTCGTCCTCTTGCTTTCGTCGATCTTTCGCTTTTTAGAGATAGCGGCGTTTAGATATCTGTCTATCGCACTTAATTCGTACGAACCTTCGGGAATCACGATCGTTTTGTCGTCGTAATAGAACTTATTATTCGTGGAATCGACATTCGGTATAGTGTTGTACGTCTCGAAATTCGTGAGACCTAACTCGTAATCGTCGTCGCTCAGATCTAAAGCGGGAAAATAGCACGTTGTGAGAACGCTACTCCTACCGGTGAACAAAAGACTCAGCGACATCGCGACCGATTTTCGAGAGAAATCGCAAGCACAACTGATCGCAAATGTTCTGATCGTATGTTCTGATACGATCCGCGATTGTACATTATATTTACGCCGCCGAGATATCTCTCGAGTTCCCTCGGCGGTCGAAGATTGCCGAAACCATCGAAGTAAATCGCGTCGTTTCTCCTCTTCGCATAGGCGACCCAGTGAGTACCCGAACCCATCGAGTCGTCGAGATTCACGATGCCACTCTCGTTACGTCGCGCCTTTAATGGTAATGCGTCACGCATAAACACTCCTCTGAAGAAGGGTACTCGTAGACGACGCGCCGAACGGTTCAATTGTTTGTTCGTCGTGATGCCGGAGAGCGGTAACCTGAGCGATTCTAACGTTTCTTTCCATGATTTTTTTTTTCGTTCTTCTCGTCACACCGCTGCCACGTTTGTAAGGCGCTAGATGCAATCCATGACCCTCCATCGCTCGATTGTGACGTTGCAACTCCTCCAGTTGACGCCGTGCAGTTTTACTGGCGTTTACCGTCTTTGCGATATCCGCCGTGCCACCGATTAAAGAACCGAGCGCGCCTAATATCGGAAAAATGAATAACAAGCCTCCACGTTTCACTGTTGGAAGTATTCTTCTCCTCGTTGTCGTCTTCCTCCTTTTCTTTCTCAAAACCCATGCCTAGCTTTGTCTTTGTTTTCATAGCAGCCCATACGGCGGTCGCGGCAGCTCTCTCGCCGAAGGAATCTCCGGCTGTTATACGTTTTGTTATTCGCGCGCTTTCTCGGCGAGAGCTCGGTCGGCATCGATCGGCGAGTTTCTTATTTCGCGAATAGGCGATGTCGTGCTCGCGGCACGCCGCATCCAATGAATTTACGCTTCGATCGCCGCGCGCCAATCGTTTCGCGAGATGGGTGCCGGGCCCACAAAATTGATACCCGGGAATATGTAGTTCGAAGGGAAGCGTGTTTATCGCCGTATTGAGTAGTCCCACGCCGCTAAACATTCGTTACAATTTTTGATAAAGGCGCAGGACCGTCTATATGCGATTGTTGCCACGGACGATTATAATGTTCCAGACACACGCGACAGCATTGTACCTCGGAATCCGCTCTCAGATGATCGGGTAATCTGTCCCACAGTAGCTCCACGTATCTGTCGAAATCACGCACGAGAACGAACTTCGGAATAAGTTGCAACTGTTGAGTGGATAGATTGAAAATATCGCATTTGTCCGTTAATAGGGGAAACATACCGATCACTGTGCGTGATCGAATCGCCGTCGAGTATAAGTGGAGCAATTATCGGTCGCGTCTTCTCGAAGCAAGCGCGCGTAAATGCGATTCGTTCGACGGTCGCCAGCTATAGGAGTGCTCAATCTCGATCGTAAGGCTCGACGAATCTCGGGCGACGCGGTCGGGAGGGCGCGCAGACACGGCCCTCTACTACCGAATACGTTGCATCATTTGCGGCCCCTCCAATTGCGGTAAAACGAACGTGTTGATAAGCATGTTCGAAAGTCCGCATGGCGCACGCTTTGAGAATGTGTACGTCTACTCGAAATCTCTGCAACAACCAACATATCGATATCTGGTGGAACTGCTCAAGTCGATGGACGAGATCGGCTATCGCGCGTTCTCAAACAATAGCGACGTCGTGCCACCGAGCGAGGCGCTTCCCGATTCGATATTCGTGTTCGACGACGTGGCCTGTGACAAGCAGAACGCGATCAGGGAATATTTTGCCATGGGTCGACACTCGAATATCGATTGTTTCTATCTTTGTCAAACATACGCTAAAATTCCAAAACACCTGATACGCGACAACGCGAATCTCTTGATTCTGTTTAAACAAGATGGCACTAACCTAAAGCACGTTTACAACGAGCACGTGAACACGGATATGTCGTATGAAAATTTGTACGCCTTATGTCGCGTGTGTTGGAAACGCAAATATGGTTTCGTAGTCATCGATAAAGACAGCGCGTTAAGAAATGGTAGATACAGAAGAGGATTTAACGATTTCGCCGTGGTGTAAAGCGATCAGTTATGCTACGAGAATGGACGTTGACGTTGCTGCGAGTATGAACGTTGACGCTGCGGCTGATACGAATGTCGCTCGGCTGGAAAAAATGGCCCGAGAGATCGCGAAGACTCAGAACTCTATACGTAAAAAGTACAGGGAGTTAAAGACCGGTGAGATAGAAGAGGAGATCGCGCTGGAGAGACGACTCAAACCGATCGTTCAGCCGTTGAAACGAATTGCCGAGAATACTACGCGAGACGAGGGAATCGACCCGATCGAGTTCGTCGGTGCTAAGAGAAAACGCGAAACCGATGACGACGATGAGCCATCGTCTAGATCGACGAGAAGACGCCTCTCGACGAGATCGTCCTTGATCGCGACGGTGAGTCCCGCGACTAGAAACGAATCGGAAGACTCAATCTCGAACACGCAATGGGGACTGTTAGGTCGCAAATATATGGGCGCGCTTCTAAGCGGGGACAAACAGAGCGAGATCGACCACGTTTACGGAGTGTACTTCGATTTAGACGGCTCGATGCTTGGCGATAGACGATTCGACGTGACCGCCGACGATAGCATGATCGTGGGCGACACGCGATATCCGGGTACCCCGGGCTTATACGAGTTGATCTTCAAGAGACTTCCCGACGACGCTGTGTACACGGAGAACGACAAGCAAACGTATAAGAGTATACTGTTAACTACAAACGCCCATCGACGTGGCCACAATGCGCTTATGCCTATTCTAGGAAACAAAGGTTTCAAGTACAAACATATCATCGCGCCGCTATTGCTCGATAAGAACAAAAGTGGCGCTGGTATTAGTAAAGCGAGAAAAAAAGGGATCGACTCTATTCCATCCGCTATGCGGGTGAGAAACAAAGGGATCGAGTACGTCCATTGGGACGATCCCAACGAACTAGTCGATCATCTTCGATTGCTCGATGCCTCTAGACGAGCTGGCAACGACGCTCACGACAACGAGATTCTATCGATACTCGAGGAACTTCGCGAGATCGACGCGATCGAGTAAAACGTGGCGCGCGCTGGTGGCGACCGGTATTCCCGTTATGTTGGTGAACAAGTTCGGAAGACCGCTGGAGTCGTTCGGCGGAGGCGACAGGGCACGCTCGCGACCGTCGATCGATTCTTTACGTCGCTATATGCGTAATAACGCTCTCTGTTTAAGTGACGATTACTACGACGCTAGAGATAAAATTATACGGCGTTTAGCCACACCTAGAACCGATACCGACGCCGCGAGTAAAAATTACGTGGACAGCGCGTTTCGAAACGCGGAAGCGAAAATCTCCGAGACGAGCGAATTCTCGACAAGCACTCGAACTTTATTGTCGAAGATGAACGAGAGCACGATTAGATCGATTGGTGAATTGGAGGAATCTATGACGCGCGTAGCCAGATTGTTTCTCAAATACGATATGCAAATCGCCGAGATTACGAGCAGATTATCGTGCGCTGTAGATTCATCACCCGCGAAGGCATAATGTCCGTGAATAAATTCAGGAAATCTCTGGAGAAGCAACGCGGCATTGACGATCGTTCGACGATCGCATCCCTGCAGGCGTACGTGCGTCGCAGCGCGCTCTGCCTTAATCCGGACGACTACGACGTCAACAGACGTAAGATACGCCATTTGGATACACCGATCGATGATACCGACGCGACAATCAAAGGTTATGTCGACGAAGCGCTTCGCGTAAGGAGCGAGGAATCGAAAGTTCTAACGAACGAGCTACGAAAACAACTAGAAAATATGAACAAGCGAATTCGAAATATTCTCCTGCTATTACGACGTAAAAACCGAGGTGGACATTCTGCATCTCGAGAAGAAGAGCGAAGCCTCGTTCGTCGATCACGACAAACGAATAGAGGAGACGAGAGACACGGTGGAACAAGAGCTCGAAAAACGGGACGAATCGCGAGAGAGAGATCTGAGCGAGATCCGAGGAGTCATCGAGACGCTCGGTGACACTCAGGAGAAACGAACGCGAAATCTAGACGAATCGCTGCGACAGATCGAGGAAAGGAGGGAAGCCTTGTTCGTCGATCTCGATAAACGAATAAGAGAATCGAAACAAGCACTCGATAAACGGAACAATCAACGAATTAAAGATCTACTCATGTTTCAACGTGTTAGAACGAATGGAGGAAAAACAAGACAAAGTGCGAACTAGAGACTCGAGCGAGATTCGAAAGACCGTCGAGACGATCAGCGACGCTCAGGAGAAACGAACACAGATCCTAGAGGAATCACTGCATAATCTAGAGAAATCCGTGCGAAACGAGCTCGACGCATCGTCGACGAGCCGCGAGAAAATATCGACGAACGTGGAGAATCTCGCGCGTAACGTGACAGATCTGACGAGAATCACGAGAGAGCTAACGAATAAAGCGGTAACGAGAGAGACACTGGACAAGACGCTGGCCTTGTTGAACGTGGATAAAATAGTGACTAGAGAAACAATAAACGAATTACTAATCGCACTAAAAACGGATATTCCAAATATCATGAAACACACGATTAACGTTTGGAACGAGGAACAGGAGCGAATACGCACGAATAAAACCAACGCGAATCGCGCTTCCTCGTAAAATCAACGATGAGCGTCGAGAAGAGGAGACTCGTCGAGGAGCTTCACAAGCCCGCGCGAAGAAATTTTCCGCGTCATCGAGTCGTAGTGCGCGATTACGACGACCTGTGGCAGGCCGATGTCGTTGAGATGCGTCCGTACGCGCGACAAAACAAAGGCTACAATTACGTGATGACGGTTATCGATGTGTTGAGCAAATACGCGTAGGCTGTGCCGCTGAAGAGCAAGAGCGGAAGCGAGGTAGCGGCGTTATCCAAGATATTTCGCGACGACGCTCGACATCCGCGAAATCTACAAACGGACAAGGGCAAGGCGTTCTACGTCTCCGTAAAAGCGATTACTGACAGGTATGATATACGCCACTACTCGACGTACTCGGTGATGAAGGCGGCGATTGTGGAGCGATTTAATCGCACGCTCAAGAACAACATGTGGAAACTTTTCACGCTAAACGGATCGTACAGATGGCTCGACGCTCTACCGCGTTTAATCTCGGAGTATAACAATCGCACGTATCGAACGATCGGAATGCGACCGGCGGACGTAACTCCAGCCATTGCCAAGAGACTTCTCTCCATGGTATACAGTCACTTGAAGATCGCAGCCCCCGCAAGATTCAAGGTGAACGATCCGGTACGCGTCAGCAAGTTCAAAACGATTTTCGAAAAGGGATATACGCCTAACTGGACGACTGAGATTTTTCGAATCGCTAAGGTGCAACACACGAATCCCGTGACGTATCTGCTAAAAGACTATCGTAAAGAACCAATAGCCGGAGAGTTTTACGAACACGAGTTACTGCGAGTTTCCAATCCTGATATCTATCTCGTTGAGAAAGTATTACGTAGAAAGGACGATAAAGTTTTTGTCAAATGGCTAGGAATGGACAATACACATAACTCTTGGATTCACAAAACAGCTGTATTATAATGAATAAAGAATGTACAGTATCACTTATTTTATATTAGTACAAATTTTACTTATTCTATATTAGTACAATTTTTTATACTACATTAGTATGTAATAATGATATCTTATAATGGCCCCACGATAATGTATTAGTGGAGTCAGGTATTAAGTATCGCTTATCGTCGTAAGGACTCAAAACTAGCTTTAATTCAGACACGGTGTAAACCTCGTGCAGCATCGAGCGTATGCACACCTGACGTCTCGATTGCTGCAACGATTCGTTCAAGCAACACGCGAAAGCCTCGAACATTATCGTTTTCGCAAGGGTATTCCTCCTATGGTGTTCGTGGTACACCAATGTGGTAGTTCGTATGTCCACCAATGAAAACGTTGTGCATCTGCTGAGTCTCCGGCGCAGCCAGTCCGCCGTCTGCTTCTCGAGTACAAAGCGGAACGGGCGACGGGGAAAGGAAGGTTGTTCGTGCTGGTTCCCAGAAATAGGCGATTCTCATAAGTACATTTTATACATTTTTAATATAGAGAAAGACGTCGTGTACATTAATGGCGCGGTGTGGGAGTCTGAGTCCCCCGCGTATACGAGGTGCCTCCGGTGGTGACCGGGGCGCGAGGTTCCTCTCTGTACCGTTGCGCGTCTCTCGCGGGCACCGACTCCGCCGTGGTGAGGCGTCCTGGCTGGGGTCGTTAGAGCGATTTCGATGGATGGCGAGGCCTCGGTCTGAGAGGCGGCGTGGAACGAAGGCTGCCGGTGGTCTCGGCGGGGCGTTCCCCGCGTGATGCTCCCCAGGTCCAGGGGTATGAGGCGCTACGGAGTGCTTGTGGGCTCCGGTCGTAGTCCAGTGAAGCCTGGGACGGATGGGCAGCGATGTGCCGCAATCTGCGGCGAGAACCTCGTCCGTTGCGGGGTGATTGGTTCGCCGCGTGCGTCCCTGCGGGCCGGAAAGTGGATGCTGCGGCCCGGCGTAGGCGGACAAGTCCGCGGAGCTGCTGCGCTCGGACGCGGTGGCGTCCGCGATGTTGGGCCGGACGTGTGGCTGTCGGCCGATGAGGAGGAAGTCGAGAGGGCGCCAAACAGCTCGACTAATCGGTCTCGCTCCGAGGTCGTGGGGCGACGTTCGCTCCTCCGCGCTGGCGGCGCGGGCTCTGGTCGGCGCGGTGTCGCCGGTGTCGGTGCCTGGCCGTCTCGTCGTCCTCCCAGCCGTGAAGTCCGCTCTGCGCTGGCGGCGGGGGTAGGCCTCCCCGCGGTGATGGCGGCCAGCAGGCCGCCAGGGCACGGGCGGATGCGGCTGCGAGGTCGGCGGCTGTGTAGAGGTGGCTGCGATGTGGTGGCGGAGTCTGATCCTTGGCGGCGTACTCCGGCGTCGTCTCCGCGGCGTGGCCTTCCTCCGATGTCTGCGGCGTGGCCTTCCTCCGGTGTCTGCGGCGGTGACTCGTTCGGGTGCCTCTCGGCAGGGATGCCTAGAGTCCCGCTCGACGGCGTGAACGGCCGCTGAGGAGAATTCGGCGAGAGGAGGCACGGCGTGAACGGCCGCGTCGGAAGGTGAGGAGCCCCTCTATGGCGTGAACGGCCACCGAGGAGAGAGTACGACCTGTGAAGGGTCGGTAACGCCAGCCGCAAAAGGCCGTGTAATTTGACCGCAAGCGGTCGGACCTCAGTGTCTCTTTAGCCGTGTACGGGCCCCAGAGCGCACTGAGGGGTAGTGCCGGTTGCTGATGCTAGCTGCTCTTATATAGCGGCCGTGTGGTCTTCCGCGCACGAGTTGATGATTGTCCGGTTGGCCATCTCGTGGCGAGCGCGTGTATCACTCTCGTGCGCGGGCGGGCCCTACGGCTTTCCGCGCACGAGCAGACGGTCGGACGGCTGGCCATCTCGTGGCGAGCGTGTGTCACTCCCGTGCGCGGGCCCACGGTGTCGGTGCGTGGCAGCGCGGCGGCGCGCGCCGGCGCGCTCGTTGCTGGGCCAGAGTGGCGGTGACCGCCACACTCCTTTATTCTCGCCTTTAAACGCCCTTTATTCTCTTCGTATCGCTCTTTCCCAAAACTCTCAGAGCATACATCTTCGCCCTAAGTCCTATGAACTCCGTCATCGTTATCGCTCCGTTGTTCTCATCTTTCATCAAACCAAGAACCTTCTTATTCGCGCGCGGTCATCGTATATCGTACGCGTTGTCATCGGAATAATCGCTAGTGTCAAATCTCGCGATATATCACTTCATATTCTCCTAAACATTTTGACATTCCAGAAAATATATTAAGCTCGGTATCCGTGTACATAATTTTGCATTTAGAGCGATAAAGCGGTATCATATAATCATAATGAAAATCGTACAATCGCATCTTAGATATTTCTAGAATGCACATACCGACGTAGATTGGTTTGTTAAATTGAACCTCGAGTTTGCATAACTCGATAGCCATAAGATTCTCGTCGAAAACGCTCCTACTGTAAAAATTCGGTTTCGCGATCAGCGCCTCTGCGCCATATCTTCCGTCCCAACGCGTCACGAGTCTCACGTCTACGTAATTGCGCACGTTCTCCATTGTTTTACCGAAAACCGCGTTGTTCATCAGCTTATACAGATTTCTCTCGAACTCGTTGCTCGCGCGAGTTCTCCGTTCCGTATTGAGCTCAATGTACGCGCGCAATCAAGGAGACTGCGCGAATCGCAACGCGCGATAGATCTTTGTCACGCGTAAACCGTGTCGCACGCACTGCTGAAGATTGCGATAATACGTCACGTAACGCGACTTGTCGTAGAGCGTGGCGAGTAGCTTTCGTTTCGGTTTCCCGGTGGTCTCTCGCGCGTCGGGCAAAACAGAAGATCCGCGTGATCGTCGTGAAGATGTCGCGGATATTCGAGATCGATTTCTAGAATATAACCAATATCGGAGTCAGATGGCACGGACATAATATCGAGACTCTCGACATTCTCGACCCACCGAAATTCTGCATACGGTAAAGGTTCGCACATGGCCCAGCCGTAGAGATTGTTCACATCGTAATACATAAGATACGACGACGGCTGAGGCGAGTCATATGATGATTCATATTGATTATTAACTCGCGCGTATCTATTCGAGCATTGGCTTAAACCGCCGCGTATACCGCGCTCTACGAACATCACCATATCGATATCAGTGAGCAGATCGAATCGAACGTTCGTATATTTCAATATAGCGTCCCACGTATATCCCGGTAATGTGAAATAATGCGCTGGATCCAAATTGTAACTTTCCATACAAGTATTTCGAAAATTTTCGAAGACATCCGCCAAGAGAAGCACATCCGTTTTCAAATATAGATCGCTGTATTCGCCGAGAGTTTTCACGTGAAAACGTTCCCATATCCTTCGCGCGTGTTCGTAATCACTAACACTCACAGTTTCACCAGTTAAAGAACTGTAAAAAGCTTCGATCGGCGGTAATTCGGTTACTAACAGTTTATCAACGCTATCAATATAAGGAAATACGCCCTTGCGCGTGAGCAATTCGAAATCCTCCGCAATGAGATCAGAAAATTTGAATCGCGAGATCCTCAATTTTTCTCGATCTAGATACGAAACTACTTTTTCTAAACTAGTATTAAGAAACTTAAACGAATCCACGAAACGTAGCTTAACACAAGTTTTCCATTTTCCGTACGTCGAATCGTTGACGATTTTCGAAAACGCGATGTAATTTTCCTTAGTCAACGGTAACAAATCGACTCTACCCTCGAAAGCGTTCGCTATATCCTTAATAATGTGCATCATAATCGGATAGATTGTGAAAAAAAACAGGAATAACGAACGCGTTCTGATAGTTCAAATTGCAACTCGCGTGCGCGGGTCCTCTATATCGTCCGGTAAGATGACAGTGATCACGCACACGAATATCGTACGACTCAAAGCTCTTTCCGCACACGTGACAATTTGTCGCCTTTTGAAAATCGTTCCACTCGTTCGGCGTGAGCTCCGACATCGGTACACTCACGCACAGAATCTTCTTCACGCGACACGCGAGAGCGCGCAGCTTCTCGACGAACTACGAGACGCAGTCGTCGCCTCGGCGAAATCTATACGCGGAAACGATTCCGTCGTACATGCTATGCAAATAATATCCTACGCTAAATGCCTTATGGTATTGATAGGCGAATCTATTGTCGAGACTCCCACTGAATCGTTGATTTCCCTTTTCTAAAACACACTCCAGATCTGCATACACGACGAATCGTAGTTTCTCCTTTCTGTCGTGATTGTGAAAAGAGAGCAACTTGTCGTCCTCGCTCGGAAGAATAACAGCACAGTCGTTCGCTTTTCCGCACTCGACGCTATGCGTGACCAATTTCTCATTTGAATAAAATAAAAATAATGTAGACATCTGAAAAATACAATATATAATTAATGCAAACTTTATCTCGCAACGAGAATAATCTCTCTTACGCTTACCGATCGCATATGTATTTTTTTCCTTATGCTTATTTATTTGCGACGTTAACAGTCGAGACAAGTGCTTTATCCATACGAAATGACCGACATTATCGCCGCGCCGTTTGTTCGACAGATAGAGCAAATTTACATGTATAGACTTTTTGTTTCCCGAGCGACAAAGGAACGATCATGATATCGTTTTTCCCCGTTTTCTCTCGAATAGCAAATACGTTAATAGACAAATCATTGAGACGTTCGAATCTGGCGATGTTTCGTAGTGTCATAGGAAAATCAATACCATCGAAATTCAGCACCAACGAATAGTGAGGATACGACGACGATCTATCCGAGTGTATATCAACGGGATATAGAGCGGCCATCACCGCCCACGCGAAACACGCATTGTCGTGTGAACGTACGTTAATCACGGCTCTCTTATATCTTATCTTCGGAGGAATCCAACATCCAGCGTGCATAAGATTACACTTATTTACATTAATCATTAAATTTAATATCCGAAATAACACCCAACCGCTATCGCGTTCCCGAAATTCCTCCAGCGACGTCAGAACAACATTCATAACGTTGCCGTCGTACCATTCTCGTAGATCGGACATACCGAATAGCTGACAATTCTTCGTGTGAATGTTCTTAACGGCGCTTTTATCATTCGCGACGAACTCCCCGTGAAACACGGTGTTGACCTTTAAACATGCGTGCAAGATCGACTCGCACTCGCTCGAGCACCGTGGCCCTCGCGTCCTCAAGAAACCGTCGAGGTTCGATGTACTCGATATTTACCACAGCACCCGTTCGTACGCGATTCGCGAAAGCCGTCTCGATATCCACCCATTCGAATCCCTTCGAATCGTCGTATCCTGCACCCAAGTAACTAAAACGTCGACTCAAAGTGAATCTCGCACCCTCCAATTGCGCTATTCGAGAGATTAAAGAATTTATCATTCCGGTAACTGTAGGATCGACTCTATTCTCACATCTTTCTCTCAAGAACTCGAGACACTCGATACACTCCTGTTTCCAAATACGATAGGCGCACACCCCTTCAACTCCCGCCGCGCGTTCGAGAAGATCGCGACTCTTCTCCATGTCGCAACTTCCCACACTGTGTTACCCCAATTGTCCGTAGGAACGACGAATTTAACGTCTCGAACTTTTTTCTCTCTCGCTGTTCTCTCGTAGATTACCGCTCTATCATTCAGAGCGAGCAACGTTTCGATCCACAGTTTCTCTCGCGGACTCTCCGTACCGATCCCCCGTCGCAAATGATACGTGGCCACATTCCAGCAAACATTTTCTCTCGTCACGATCCATTCCTTATCGTTACCGGGCGCAATAGTCTCGTAACACTCTAAACTATCGTCACTCTCAATAAGCAACTCGCAACGATCATCATCGAGATCGCGATACGTCACGTTACGATCGAACGCGCGTAAAAACGATTCGTCGCTCTCGCTCGAAGACGAACCACCGTTAGGCGCGACTGTTTCCATATACGTTCCTAACAATGAGAGAAAATGCCTCTCACGACTAGATATATACCCCCCGAGATAGCGTCGAAAACGCGACAATCGCGACATTCCGAAATGACAAAACACGTGACATCTTACATAATCAAAACGCGCGTCTTCCCGTTGCATCGAAAACAGCATGCGTTAGATCCCCGCGGAAACCGTCTAGACACAGAATGCGCCTAACCGCAACATCCTACAAATAGCTCTTTCCTGTTTTTATATGCCTGATAAAATAATACAACAATAGAGTAATAAAATAATAACAATAGAGTAATAAAATATTCTCTCATCATTAATACTCCTACGACAATTCTCCCTCCTCGCACGACCTCCATCTCTCATACATTCCCAATACCGTTGTCCTTGATATTACACATTAAATCTCTCATTATTAATACTCGTGCGACGATTTCCCACTCGCGCGGTCTCCACCTCTCGTTACTCATACGTTCCCAATAATATAATGTCATCCTCGGTATCACTAATTGAAGATTCCCGACGCCTCGTCGATCCACTTCTCGTCCCCGCGATACGCCGCAAACGAACGAGGAAAAACTCCGTTTCTCTCTCGGTTAATCTTATTCTCTCATAAACATTCATATATACAATCCATTGTTATATTACGATTATAATACATACTTACATGCGCGCACACTTAGTTGCGCCAATTGATGCCAACGCACTCTCTTCTTTTTCTCTCCTCCTCGTACGCGGCTGACGACACCGCTTTTCCTCCAATACTTACGATGAGCGCAAAAAAAACATCTCGTCGTCATCGTTATCATTAAACACATCGTAATAACCGCTTTCGCTAAAATTCACCATGTACTCCTGTCGCCTGCTAATCTCGATCGGCTTCTTCTTTTCGTAGAGTACCTCCAATAAAAGATTATATGCCATCCCTCGATAATGATAACATACGCACGCCTCTATTATCTTTTTAGGCGAAATCTCACGCTGAGGCGGAACAACCGCGCCTCTTTAATTGATTGGAAATCGGTGCGTATTGTCTTCTCACAAATTCCGTCACATTGACCGATGGATACGCCGTCACATTTCGCAATGGAGAGGATGTTAGATCATCTAGCGAATGGCACCAACACATCTCATCGTCGTCGATCATTCGTGTCTCACATATCTGGCACCGATTCGCCACTTTAACGGTTCTCGTCATCGTAAACACACGACGACAAGTATTGCTCAAAAATCGCCTCGACAACGCGTCAAACCACAACATTCTACAAAACAGGACAAGCGGCATGCGCTATATATCCTCATAGTCATCTAAATATGAAACACGCCTAAGGTGATGTAATAAACCGCGACATCCCGCGAAACAGGACGCGTTAAGCCACGCGAGACGCGCCTAATCGCGACGTTATAGAAAACAGACACGACTAAGGCGACGCGACAAACCGCAACATCCTGTCAACAACGCGAGTCGCCTCGACGACGCGCCTAATCGCGTCGTTATGGAAAACAGACACGCCTAAGGTGACGCGACAAAACCGCAACATCCTGTCAACAACGCGAGTCGCCTCGACGACGCGACTAATCGCGACGTTCGCGCCCAAGGCTACGCAAAAAGCGCTAGACCGCGCGGAAAACGCTAGGGCGGCGTAACGTGCCCAAGGCTACGCGAGCCCGAAAAAAACACATTAAGACGGCGTCGATGACGCGCCCGAAAAAAAACGCGACACGCCCGGAGTTACCTAGCGGGAAACGCTAGGACGCGCCCGAAAAAAAAACACTAGGGCGGCGTCGAGAACGCGCCCGAAAAAAACGCTACAAAAAAAAACGCTAGAAAAAAACGCTAGGGCGGCGTCGAGAACGGGGGAACCGACCGGGGAAATCCCGCGACCGCCTTACTGACCGAGAGGAATAAACCTGTCTCGACGACCGCTAGAGGGATCCACCTTCTCTCCCCGGATACGAACCGTCTGAAGAAAGAAAATCATCTTACCGACAAAGGGGGTCCGATGGCCCTGGGGATTCTACGATCCCCCTCTCTCCCCTCGCCCCCCCCATACCCCTGGGGGACATCGGACCCCCTTTGTTATCCTACTCGTATTGATTGTTAGCTCGCGTGTACCTGTTCGAGCATTGAAACCGCCGCGTATACCGCACTCTACGAACATCACCATATCGATATTAGTAAACAGATCGAATCGAACGTTCGTGTATTTCAACATAGCGTCCCACGTGTAACGTGAAATAATGCGCTGGATCCAAACCGTAACTCTCCATACAGGTATCCCGAAAATTTTCAAAAACATTCGCCAAGAGAAGTCATCCGTTTTCAAGTATAGATCGCTGCTACTTGCCGAAAGTCCTCATGCGAAAACGCTCCCATATCCTTCGCGCGTGCTCATAATCGCTAGCGCTCACAGTTTCGCCAGTTAAAGAATTGTGAAAGGCTTCGATCGGCGGTAACTCGGTCTCTAATAGTTTATCAACGCTATCGATAAAGCGGCATCATATAATCGTAATGAAAGTCGTACAAACGCGTCTTGGATATCTCTAGAATACACATACTGACGCAGATTGGTTTGTTAAATTTAACTTAAACTTAACTTCGAGTTTGCGCAATGATAGTCCGAGATTCTCGTCGAAAACGCTCCTGCTGTGGAATTTCGGTTTCGCGATCAGCGCCTTCGCGCCGTATCTTCTGTCCCGTAACGCGTCACGAGCCTCACGAAAATACCCTTGCGCGTGAGCAACTCGAAATCTTCCGCGATGAGACCGGAGAATTCAAATCGCGCGATCCTCAATTTTTCCCACTCTAGATACGAAGCTATTTTTTCTAAACTGATATTGAGAAACTTAAACGAATCTACGAAATGTAGCTTAACGCAATTTTTCCATTTTCCGTACGCCGAAAACGGTTTTCGAAAACGCGATGTAATTCTCCTTAGTCAGCGGTAACAGGTCGACTCTACCCTCGAAAGCATTTGCTACATCCTTGATAATAAAGTGCGCGTCGTAACCGAATAGATTGTGGAAAAAACGAGAATAACAAACGCGTTCTGATAATTCAAATTGCAGCTCGCATGCGCGGGTCCTCTGTACCGTCCGATAAGATGACAGTGATCGCGCACCGTACAGCCTAAAGATCCTTCCGCACACGTAACAATTTGTCGCCCTTTGAAAAGCGCTCCGCTCGTCCAGCATGAGCTCCGACATCGGTACGCTCACACAGAGAACCTTCCTCACGCGAGAGCGCGCAGCTCCTTGACGAATCATAAGTCGTCGCAGTCGTCGCCTCGACGAGATTTATACGCGGATACGATTCCGTTGTATGTGCTATGCAAATAATATCTCACGCTGAACGCCTTGTGATGTTGATAGGTGAATCTATCGTCGAGATTCCCGGCGAACCGGGATCTCGCTTTTCTAAAGAAAGGCACTCCAGATCGGCGTACACAACGAATCATAGTCTCTCCTTTCTGTCGTGATTGCAGAAGGAGAGCCACTTATCATCCTCACTCGGAAGAATAACGGCGCAGTCGTTCGCTTTTCCGTACTCGATGTACGCTATGTGCGACCAGTTTTTCGTTCGAGTAAAAGTAATGCAGACATATGAAAAAAAACGATTTATGATTAATACAAATTTATCTCGCGACGAGCATAGTCTCTCTTACGCTTATCGATTGCATATGTACTTTTTCTCCTTATGCCTGTTTGTTTGTAATGTTAACAGTCGAGCCAGGTTATCCATACAAAGTGATCGACGTTATCCGGCCGCGCCGCTCGTTCGACAGATAGAGCAAATTCACGTGCGTAGACTTCTTATTCTCCGTGAGCGACAAGGAAACGATCATGATACTGTTCCTCTCCCTTTTCTCTCGAATGGCAAATACATTGATAGACAACTCGTTAAGACATTCGAATCTAGCGATGTTTCGTAGCGTCATAGGAAAGTCGATATCTTTCGTCGAAATTCAACACCAACGAATAATGAGGATACGACGAAGGTCTGTCCGGCTGTAGATCGACGGGATACAGCGGCCATCACCGTCCACGCGAAGCATGCATTGTCGTTTGAACGTACGTTGATCACGGCTCTCTTATATCTTATCTTCAGAGTGACGTCCAACATCCAGCGTATATAGGATTACACCTTTTACATTGATCATCAAGTTTAATATCCGAAGTAACGCCCAACCTGTCGCGTTCCTGAAATTCCTCCAACGACGTCAAGATAACATCCATAACGTCTCCGTCGTACCATTCTCGCAGATCGGACATACCGAATAGCTGATGATTCCTCGTACGAATGCTCTTAACAGCGTTCTTATTATTCGCGACGAACTCCTCGTGAAACGCGATGTTGACTTTCAAACATGCGTGCTTATCGTGATCGACTCGCTCGAGCACCGTGTCTCTCGCGTCCTCGAGAAACCATCAGGGATCAATATACTCGATGTTTACTACCGCACCCATTTGCACGCGATTCGCAAAGACCGTCTCAATATCCACCCACTCGAATCCCTTCGAACCGTCGTACCCTGCACTCGAGTAATCGAAATGTCGACTCAAAGCGAGTCTCGCACCCTCCAACTGCGCTACTCGAGACCAGAGAATTTATCGTTCCGGTAACCGTAGGATCGACTCTATTTTCGCACCTGTTTCTCAAAACCTCGAGACACTCGACGCACTGCCGTTCCCAAACGCGATAGGCGCACACTCCTTCAACTCCTGCCACGCGCTCGAGAAGATCGTGACTCTTCTCCATATCACAACCCCCACACGGTGTTATCCCCACCATCTATAGGAATGACGAATTTGACGTCTCTCTCTCTCTCTCTCTCTCTCTCTCTCTCTCTCTCTCTCTCTCTCTCTCTCTCTCGCTATTCTCTCGTATATCACCGCTCTGTCGCTCAGAGCGAGCAACGTTTCGATCCACAGTTTCTCTCGCGGACTGTTCGTACCGATCTCTCATCGCAGGTGATATGTGACCACGTTCTCTCGTGGCGAACGTCCTTTCTCACCGCGATCCACTCCTCGTCGGCTAGGCGTGATAGTCTTGTGACACTCTAAACTATCGTCACTCTCAGTAACCGACTCGCAACGATCGTCGCCACCGATATCGCCGTCGAGATCGTGATGCGTCACGTTATGATCGAACGTGCGTAAAAGCGGATCGTCGCTCTCGTTCGAAGACGAACCGCCGTTAAACGCGACTTCTTCCATATACCATGTTCTTAACAATGAAAAAACTGCTTCTCGCGATTAGATATATACTCCGAGGCGGCGTCGAAGACGCGCCAAACTGCGACAACCGCGACATCCTAAAATAACAGAACGCGCGGCATCCTACATATCCAGAACACGCGCTTCACCACATGCCTCGAAGGGATAAGATACCTGCCCGGTAAGCAAGAGATTCAGGTTCGAGTCCTGGTTGAGGTGGTATTTTTTCGCAAAATAATTACGAGTTTTTCACGACTGGTTCGT
The DNA here is from genome assembly GCF_055798465.1 of Pogonomyrmex barbatus. Classification (NCBI taxonomy): domain Eukaryota; kingdom Metazoa; phylum Arthropoda; class Insecta; order Hymenoptera; family Formicidae; genus Pogonomyrmex; species Pogonomyrmex barbatus. Next base: position 101,427 of record NW_028297123.1, read on the forward strand.
GGTCGGGTCCCGCCGTGACGCACACCCTCCCTTCTTATTATATTTAGGAACACGCGCCTTTTCGTCGCCGCGAAAAACAGGACGCACTAGGTTTCGCGGAAAACCTAGACACAGGCGCCTAATTGCAGCATCCTACAAAAATCTTTTTCCTCTTTTTACATTTCTAACAAAATAATAAAATAATACAATAATAAAATAATAAAATATTCTCTCCTTATTATTAACATTCCTACGACGATTTTTTCCTTGCGCTACTCCCACTTGTCTCTCATACGTTCCCGATAACGTCATCCTTGATATCGCAAAAATTGAATCTCTCGTTTTAATTAACACTCCTACGATGATTTCTTCCTCGCGCGACTCCCACCTCTCGTCTCTCATACGTTCCCGATAACGTCACCCTCGGTATCGCAAATTGAAAACTTCCGGCACGTCGCCGATCCGCCTCTCGTTTCTACGATATGTAATCAAACGAGGAAGGAAAAGGGAATTCCGCCTCTCGCGGTTAGTTAATCACTGCAACAACGATGTGTATTAATGGCGATTCACATTGTTTTTTATTTCAGCATATCTCGTACATATATTCATTGTTTTTATTACTCAACGTATACTTATACAAATTCATCATATTCGTATACATATTCTTATACATATATTTATATTCGTACACATATTCATATTCGTATACATATTCTTATATATATTCTTATATATATTAGTATACAGTAGTATATTTATATACTCTTACAGACATATATTCGCTCAAATTCGCACTCTCCTCCACAATCGATCCCTCTCGCGATAATTCGCACGACCGTCATAACGATACATCCCTCGCTGTCGCACTCGACGCTTCTCGCTTCTCCGCGCACTCCGGGCACTTTCTCCAGATCGTCGGTGGCCCGATCTATCAACTATCGCACCAACTCCTTCCGATCCGATGCGAAGTTCAAAAATTGAACTCTCAATTTCGCGTGTTTCCACCAGTTGCGTCTCTTCTTCTTGACTATATCCTTGACGTTATACAGGTACATTCGAATCAACTCGCAATCGGTTCCCTTCTCCCGAAGATCTCGCCTCGAGCTGTCGCCCTCGAACTTCGTCACGTACTGAACAAATCGGTCAGTCTTCCTCTTGTCTCCAGATAGGGACGCGAACAATGCGTCTAAACCGCTACCACAACTCTCGTTCCTCCTCCTCGCTGTATTCAGACGCGCCAGATATTCCCCGTATTCTCGTATCCAACTCGAGCAAGCTTCCCTCACTATCTCGATCTCCATGAGCGACGCGCGCTCGTCGCAGAACTCTCGACGAAGCGAACCATGCTCTTCAGAACATGTACGAGTTCAACGAGCCTTTCCGACTCCACACGTCGGTGACGATACGTATAGAGTTCTTCATACGCTCGGCCTCGCGTATATGCGCAATCGGCTCCGTTCCTCGACGAAGCGCCAGATGTCTAGACAGAAACGCCATCATCAGCCGCAAATTACACGTCGTCGAATGCATAGACGTCCATATCGCGCGTATCAACTCGAGCGAGTCGATTACATCGCTCTCGTCGATATCCCATTTTCCTCTTCCCGCTCGATTGTTAGTCGTCTCTCTCGTTCTATCGTCATCGCGCGTTTCTCCTGTTCCATCACCTCGTGTTCCATCTCTCTCGAGAACTCGGACCTTGAAAATCCAGGAGAAGGCCACGTGGAGGTGTCGCGCCGGTTCGTACCCATATCCGCAGCAGGTATCCAAGATGAAGAGCCTCTAGTCGATAGACTAATGTAGGTAAGGGAAGTCGGCAAATTGGATCCGTAACTTCGGAATAAGGATTGGCTCTGAGGAACGGGGCGTGTCGGGCTTGGTCGGGAAGCGGATCTGGCTGACGTGTCGGGCCTGGGCGAGGTGAACGCTCGGCGTTCTTGCGCCGGTTCTGGGATCCGAGCTCGGTCCCGTGCCTTGGCCTCCCGCGGATCTTCCTTGCTGCGAGGCTTCCGTGGCAGCGCGAGCCGTCGTGGTCATCCTCTTCGGCCATTCAACGCTCAGCTCAGAACTGGCACGGACTAGGGGAATTCGACTGTCTAATTAAAACAAAGCATTGCGATGGCCCTCGTGGGTGTTGACGCAATGTGATTTCTGCCCAGTGCTCTAAATGTCAATGTGAAGAAATTCAAGCAAGCGCGGGTAAACGGCGGGAGTAACTATGACTCTCTTGGGTAGTAAAGAGTCGTCTCCCGGCCCGATCGTCGCTGTCGTAATGGAGCAGGCATTGTGTCTGGGTTATCCTGGACTGTGTACATCGACCGACAACTCAGTCGGGGCAGGGGTTAACTGGAGATCACGAGTCCTCCGACTTATCATGAGCTCTCATTGTAGGCGTACGAGACCTTCGGGATATCTATATTGCGTCTATACTGCAAGTAGCCCGAGGGAGGCTGATGTAGCCTGAGAGTAAGCATGTACTCTCGTCATCCTAAGGAGATGTGCCCTTGCAGCGAAGCTTTGACAGCTGTCCTGGCTTTACGAAGTCCAGTGTAGCGGGCTGAGTATTGTCGTTTGGAATCGTGAATCCTAGCGGCCTGGAAACCGCGTCGTGCAGATGTCTGTGATGAAGTTTGACAGATTGGCGTGAAGGTTGGAGGAGAAATAGTTTGGGATTGTGATGAGAATATAGACCTCTAGCTAGGTCCCTAGCCTCTCACATCCAAGTCACACATCTACCTCCTCGTGGTACTCCTGGGTGCTCTGCGCTTACGTAGAGTAGCTGAATGGTGTTGTGGCGAGCCGGAGTTAGTAGGCAGACCATCCGCCCCGGCCCGGTCTATATGCGGGAGTAACCAGACTATCCTAGTGGGTTTAGCGGCCTAGGGAGTCAGGCTCTCTCAGTGCTCTTGTTTCCCTTCGGGCGACTTTGGGCTTGGGGTCGGAGTCGGTTACTTGGGCTCGGCATGCGACATACACAGCCTCTGCCTGTCAAGTCATGCACCCACCACATTAGTGGTCCCGCCTAAGTGGTGTCATGGCGATTGTGCATCCTAAAGGGCTTGCTTGCGAGCCCATGTAGGTTGTGGGGCCAAGAAAGGGCAGGTTTTCGGGGAGCTCTCGGTTGCCAAGCCGTTTCCATCCCCACACGCAGTCAAAAATGGATAGTATGAAAATGGATCCTCACGCCCGGGTTCTCGGATGGCCCGGGCACTGCGTGTTTGTCTGCGAGCGAATGGTGCCCCCGTGAGTGCCGGGGAGTCTAGCGGTGCCGTTAGGCGCACGCCGGACATTGCACCCGCGACTGGATTGGTCACCGAAAGTCGCGACCCGCCTGTAGTCTGTGAACATTGTGGTCGAGAGTTCCGGAACATGCGTGGCCTAGGGGTTCACGTACAGTCAGCCCACCCGATTGAAGCCAACCGCGCGATCGATGTCGACCGCCAGAAGGCCAGATAGTCTGTGGAGGAGACGCATCTCATGGCTCGGGCTGAGGCAGCAGCCGCCTCAGCAGGGGGAATTCTCTTTATGAACCAACACCTGCAGCAGAGATTCCCTCATAGGACACTTGAAGCCATCAAAGGTAAGCGGCAACAAGAGGCTTATCGAGTGATGGTTAGAGAGTTCTGCCATGATGTCCATCCGCTTGCGGAGGACGATGAGGGCACGGGAACCGGCGAGGCGATGATAGGAGCCGTCCCAACGACCATAGAGACGCACGTTGGTCCTGTTGAGCAAACATGTGCACGTCAGCCCGTACCTCAGCAGAGCTCTGAGAGATTTCCGGGAGCATATCGGCGGACTCATCTCTAAGAATGAGTCGCTCCGGAGTTTCGAGGTTGACACTCTCCTAGGCATAGCGAGAGATGCTCTTGTGGGGGAGGTGGACATTCATGCCATCGAGAAATGGCTGGAGAGAATCTTCCCGCCACCGAGTGTGCACCCTCCACGGCGTGAACCGACTAGAGAGCGTGGGCATCCTAAGAAGCGAGAGAACAGAGAGCAAAGGAAGAAAAGGGAGTATGCACAAGTGCAAATCCTGTATAAGAAAAACCTTAAATCCTGCTTGTCGCACATACTCGAAGACGGCTCTGAGCGTACGCATCCGTCCGCTATCGAATTCTGTGATTACTGGCGTCCCCTTATGGAGGCGTCTAGTGTTGCGGATGGAGATATGACGGCGCTGCGTGAGTTATACGGAGAGGCGACGCAAGAGGCGGGTGCCAGCCGGAGCCATCCATCACGAGGTATACATCTGGAGGGCCTCGATGAGGGCGCCGCCGCGAACCCAGGTTCAGCGGCGGATAAGACCTCGCTCTGGGATCCTATTCTAGCAACCGAGGTTGCGAGGATCTTCGTAAGGAATGGCACTGCGCACGGATTGGATAGCATTACGCCGAGAGCTTGGAACGCTGTTCCAGTGAACCTTCGCGCGCTTGTCTTCAATCTGCTGCTCTTGGCAGAGACGGCACCCTTGTCGATTACCACGACTAGAACGGTGTTCCTAGAAAAGGGTGGGATGTCCGATAGGCCTGGGCTATCGGAATATCGACCCCTAAGTATAGGCTCCGTGATTATAAGACATCTGCATAAGATCCTGGCAAAATGTCTGGCGGCCCTGGACATTTTCGACAACCGCCAAAGGGATTTCCGGTGGACGGAGTGTGTGAGAACATCACTGTGCTCTCCTCCGTGCTCGGCGACGCTCGGAAACGGTGTAAGTCGCTACATGTCACATGCGTGGACCTGTCGAAAGCCTTCGACACGGTATCTCACGCTGCGATTCATCGCACCCTCGAGGAGCTTGGTCTCCCGAGGGAATTTCGCGATTATGTCGGGGCCGTCTACACAGAGGCACGGACTGTGTTACAGCCGGCTGGTGGCTTAAGGATGTCGCCCATTCATGTGGAACGTGGTGTGAGACAGGGTGATCCGCTGTCGCCCTTGCTGTTCAATCTGGTCGTAGATCGGGCACTGGGAATTCTCTCGGGGGATGTTGGATGTTGGATTATAGACTGGAATCGAGGTTGATCAATGCATTAGGCTACGCAGACGACATTGTGCTCCTGTCCTCTACCAAAATCGGACTGCAGGAGAATTTGACGCGGCTTCATGCCGTCTTTTTGCAAAATGGGCTCACAATCAATGCAAAGAAAACCGGCGTGCTCTCGATGGTAGCGTCTGGCAGAGACAAGAAGGTGAAGATTGACATGACACCTTACTCCACCGTGGGGGGAGCGTTGATACCGCAGAGATCCTCAGTCGATGTCTGGACCTATTTAGGAGGCATGTATCAAGGTGCTAGGAAATACGCGAACGTCCCTCTTTTAGCCAACTCCATCAGGCAAATAACAAAGGCACCTCTGAAGCCGCAACAGCGGCTGAGGTTGCTCAGGGATTGTCTCCTACCTCGGTATTATCACCGATGGATTATAGGGACAATCACCTCAAAGATATTAAAGGAGATGGATGTGTTGCTACGCGCTGCGGTGCGTCGGTGGCTGCGATTGCCCCATGATGTGCCTGCTGGCTACTTCCATGCGCCGATACAGAGTGGCGGGCTTGGGTATGCCTTTGCTTAGAACATTTATCCCTATTCTGAAACATAACCGACTGCAGCGGTTGTGTCGGAGCACTCTGCCCGCGACGTGCGCCGCTGCCGAAATCACGTACGTAGCTAGGCAGATGGTCTGGTGTGACAACCAGATGCGCGTCCGTGGTAACAGAGTCACCACAACCGCCGAGCTCAAGCAGCAGTGCACTGCATGATTGTACGAGTCGTGCGATGGGGGCGGACTCAGGGAGGTCGGTTCGTCCAAACTGAGTTCGTATTGGGTGTCAGCTGGTGCTGATGCCATACCCGGAGCCAACTACGTGCACTATCATCACGTACGGGTTAACAGCTTCCCGTCAAGAGCGAGGGTCTCCCGAGGTCGTGATGGGCGCAATGTTCGCTGTCGCACGGGTTGTCCCTATACGGAGACGCCAGCGCACTGCGTTCAGCGCTGCTTCAGAACCCACGGAGGGAGAATCCTGTGACATAAAGACCTATGTCGTAAAGTCGGTGGTTTCCTACAACAGAAGGGATGGCAAGTCGATGCGGAACTCGCGTACTTGACCTCTGCCGGCAGAAGGCGGCCCGACCTGATCATTGTCAAAGGTGGTGAGGCAGTGGTCGTTGACGCGCAGGTGGTTTCCAGCGAAATCGCGTTGAGTGTGTCCTATGAGCGGAAGGTGGAGAAGTATCGGTCGAATGATGATGATGATCTAGTGGACCGAGTGGCAGAACATACAGGAGTGCCTCGTAATAATGTACGTTTCACCGCCATTACAATATCATGGCGAGGAGTCTGGTGCTCTCAGAGCAAACGCGAAATGCGTGCCCTCAGCCTAACATCCGGCCAGCTTCGCTCTCTTACCACAAGAGTTCTTTGGGGCTCATGGATGAACTGGCGGCGTTTCAACGAAATGACATCTCGTTACAGTGTAAGATGGAGGCCAAACATCGATGGTGGTGCGTAACTGCCGGTATCGCTGGCTCCCCCGCGCAAGCCTCGGCAGTGTGAATGCTCAAAGTGTGTGTGTGTGTGTGTGTGTGTGTGTGTGTGTGTGTGTGTGTGTGTGTGTGTGTGTGTGTGTGTGTGTGTGCTATATAGTATGGGTGAGAGCTGCTAGTCAGCTCCTATTTAGCACTATCCAAGGTGTACTGCGCTAGAAAACACCATATAGTAAAGTGCCTTGCAATATCAGAATGGTTCTGCGAGTGTGGCCTGCGCATATATTGCGGGTCGCACAGCACACTTTGACACATAGCCAAATGCCTCGTCATCTAATTAGTGACGCGCATGAATGGATTAACGAGATTCCCACTGTCCCTATCTACTGGCGGTGTAGGAGTGAGGCGGTGTAGGAGTGATGACGCGAATACACAGCCTCTCTCACTCCGTGTCACAGACTGCAACCTCCTCGATAGGTGCCGCTGGATACCCCATAATGGGGGAACCAATCAGCAGTAGTGACATCCCCTCCCCCTTCCCATTCCTTTCCATTGCGTTATCCGGTGGTTGCGGTGGCGGCCCTGTACGCGGCTCGAGTGGCGGAGGCCATGCTGACAGTCTGCGAGGGGTCGTAGCGGGCGGTCGGTGCGCGCTTCTCCTCCCTTTCTCTCCATGATCCTCCTATTAACACAGCATAGCCATGAGTCTGTTCCATGAACAAATGACTCCTATGTGGCAAACACAACGCATGTGCTGGTGGGCTGGTCCCGTGACTTTGGAACGCGTGGTTTGTCTCCTCGGATGGGTGGAGCGACGCCGTCTTCTCGCCCTGGTCTGGCGCGTGCTCCCCTCCCCAATATCCCTCTACTTGGGTTGAGGGGCTCCGCCATTTCGTGGTGGATTTGGCGCGTGATATTCGCCCTCCCGGATGAGTTGAGAGGCCCCGCCATTTCATGGGTCGGCTTCTTCTCGTTCCCTTCCCCAATACTCCTTCTCACATTCCTTCACCATCTCCATTCTCCACATTCCCCTCTCATCCTCGCATTCCCCATCATCCTGTGGTAGCCTCTCCTTTCCCATTCCGCCCTCCGCCCTCCCTTTGGGGGGGTGGATGGCGGGGGCTGCCTCTGGGGACTTCCGGGCCCGACATCCCTGCTGCGGTGGGGGTGGCGGAACCGGAGTCTACTAATCTAATTTTAATTTTATTTCAGGTAAACTTCGTTGGGCTGTTTGCTCCAATCGGGTAGGCGTTTCCCTCGAATGGCGCTCGTCCAAAGGCTAAGGTGTTGGGTACCGTGCTGAGGGTCTGGATGGTTGCGAGGGCGTTAATTTCGCAACTGCTAACGGTCCGCTCCGAGGTACCTGCCGTCCCCTCGGTGTAATTAGGCTTGGTGGCGTAAAGGTGGCTCTACGTCGCTCGACATCCCTTCCACCATACTCGTGGGAACAATATGGTTTTGTCTAAAAATTTTAAAGACGTGGTGAGGAGGAGTGCCCGCCTGGCCTCACGCTTCCGGCCAGGACGGGACGTAACCATGGAAGCACGGGACGTGTCTGGCGTCGGGTCGCGGGTCCGCTCGGTCGCGCGCTCGGTGACGGCGTCCTCTTCCCTGGGAGCGCCTCGCCGAGCTGTGTCCGGGTGCGTGCGCGGTCCAGTACGCGACGGGGCACAGTCCACAGGTTGCGACCTTCGTGTCGTCCGTATAATGTTGGATAGGTGTGACGGAGTTCTCGCGAGGGGGTCCCTGCCTGTGGTCTTCAACCAGGAGGGACAAGGGGCGATTAGAAATAAGAAAGATAGCTCCGCGTGTAGGGATAATAGAAACGCGATCGGATCCACGAACGACCTAGATTCCGCATTTAACCCAACGGAGGAGTCTACAAATACCCCCCAGCCCCAGTCCCAGCTTGTATCGAGGTTAGGTTCTCGGTCGCCGGTGAGGCGGACGGCCGACGCTTCGAAATCTTTGGTAGTGTCCACGGGAGTTAGGATACTGCAGTTGAACATGCGGCGTTCGACTGTGGTTACGGGAGAGGTGCGTCAGCTCATCGCGGAAAAGCGACTTGACGTCCTGTTATTGCAGGAACCCCACGTCAGGAAGCAGGGCGCGGGCCACACCTTCGTAGGGCTAGGTGTCGGGATGAGGGTGGCTGCCGTACGCTCGCAACGTCCGTGGGCTGCGGTGGCGGTCTGTAACCCTCAATTCCAATTATTGTTTGTCTCGCAGCTTAGCACGACGCACTGTGTGTGTGCGGAAGTGCAGGCCCCTGGGGTATCGCTATACGTCGTGTCGTGCTACTTCCAGTACAGCGACGATATCGAGACTCACCTCAGGCACCTCGAGATGGTGTTTCATTCGCTGAGGGGGGAGAGACTGTTAGTTGCCGTAGATGCCAATGCCCGGTCGTCACTCTGGGGCCCCCAGCAGACCGATGACAGAGGTGCCAAATTTGAGGATCTCATTCGGGCATCTGGCATGAGCGTTGTGAATGACGCTGGGCAGGGTCCCACCTTCTGGACGGCAAGGGGCGCATCATACATCGATGTGACCCTGGCGTCGCCCTCCATGAGCCAATTCATCGGCGAATGGAAAGTAAGGCGGGAGTGGACGACCAGCGATCACAGCGCCGTGGACATAAGGCTGAGAGTGCCAAAGGGGTCGGGCGAAGACCGGGGAATCGCGAGCGCGAAGTTCGACACTCGTCGTGCTGATTGGGAGCGATTCTCCGAGAGCCTGACCGATCTTTCACGATCAAAACTAGAGGCCCTCGAATTGTGTTCCGCGGATCGTATCGAGGTAATGGCGGAGAGGATGGCGACGGTTCTCACCGAAGCCTGCTCCGCGTCGATGCCGAGAAAAAGGCAATTTAGAAAATCCAACCCGTGGTGGACGAGAGAGCTGACGGTGCTCAAAAAGAGCGTGTATAGGAAGAGGCGTGCCTTTCAGATGGAGCGGGACGAGCCCACTCGCTTCGCTCTGAGGCTGGAATACCGCTCATCTTTGCGGGAATACAGCCGAGAGGTGAGGAGGGCGAAGCTCGCAAGCTGGCGGGAGTTCGTCACATCGAACGGGAATTCGGAGCCTTGGGGCTTCGTTTATAGGCACCAAGCGAGCAAACTCCGGGTGGAGAGTGTGTTGAGCGCACTCCGGTGTGGCGATGGCTCCACGAAGACCTTGGAGGAAACCGCCGGCTGCCTCCTGGACGTGCACGTCCCAGAAGACCGGGAAAGCGATGACACGCCAGAACAGCGTGGAATTAGATCTTCTAGGGTGTCTCCCGCTACAGCCGATACACCTTTCTTCACGGTGGCGGAAATGGCTGCGGCGGTGAGAACATTTAAAAATAATAAGGCCCCGGGGCCAGATCGGATAGAGGTCGCTGTGTTGAGGGCGGCCTGCAGGGTGATCCCCGGTCAGTTCCTTAGGTTGTATAATGGGTGCCTTCGATGGGGCGTCTTCCCCTCAGTCTGGAAGGCGGGCTCGCTTCGGGTCCTTCTGAAGGGGGAGGGGAGGGACGAGAGGGACCCAAAGTCCTACAGACCCATCTGTCTCCTCTCCGTCGTAGGGAAATTGTTTGAGAAACTTCTCAAGTCTCGCCTCATGGGCACGTCATTGGCGCCGGGTGGGGTCTCCGATCGGCAGTTCGGGTTTATGCCCGGGAGGTCGGCGGAGGGCGCTGTTGTCGAGTTGCGGCGTATGGCCGCTGCCTCCGCGGGGAGGTACGCCGTTGCCCTTCTCTTCGACATCTCCGGGGCCTTTGACAATGTCTGGTGGCCCCTCGTGTTAGATAGTTTAAAGAAGCGCGACTGCCCGCGAAACGTTTACAACGTCCTCCAAAGCTATTTCGAGAATCGTGTAGTCGGGATTCGGCTCGGCTCGGTGGAGGTGTCCAGGCGGGCGGCGAGGGGATGCCCGCAGGGATCCGTGCTTGGTCCGATCTGCTGGAACCTCATGTTCGACGGTCTTTTGCGGTTGTTGGAGGACGCGGGATTGAAATTCGTTGCGTACGCTGACGATCTCGCAGTGGTTGTTAGCGGAAACTCGCGCCGGGAAATTGAAATAGAGGGTCAACGTGCGGTAGACCAGATTGAGGACTGGTGTAGGGTCGCGAAGCTTCAGCTCTCCGATCGCAAGACTGAAGCTCTGGTTCTCAGATCGGAAGGAATAGCGCGAAATCCAATAGGAAGACGGGGAGGAACGCGGCCGGACCGGAAACGAAAAACAAACGGGAAGAAAGCCGTCGACTTCGGAGATAGGCCGCCGATAATAAAAATTCGCGGGAAAAATATTAAATTTAAGACGTCGGTTAGGTATCTTGGCGTGCATTTTGATAGGCTTTGATAGCCTTAAAGTTAGATCGCACTGCGAATATTTAAATGGCAAAGTCGGTTTGCTGTTTCAAAGGTTAGGCAGGTTAGCTAGAGTCACACAGGGGCTGTGGTAGTGAGCGGACGTGCTGCTGTAGCGCTCCGCTGAGTGTGTACTTTGTAGTATCCTATTTTCTATTTCTGTGTTTTATTTCTTTTCTCATTAGTTTCGCAATGGTGTAAAGTGTGTAATTATATACTTTTTATTAAGTCAAACTTTTAATTCTACTAATTATGAGTATTATATTATGTAGGATATGCGGAGTGTTTCTTGCCCCTGCCGACATTATTCCGCGCCTTGTATGTATCGTATACTCCGTTAATTATTATAAACTTCGAATGCTATTATTTTTTCACTTGTTATATATCCTCAAATCTGCTGAATTATCATCGTACGTGACATTCAGATCAATTAATTAATTGTTCTATCATTTATCTCTTATATAACATTAAGTCGTGGCTGTCAAGATGGCGGTATTTCTGCTATCGGGAGTGATAAAGACAATATGACTAAACGGCAAGTCGATCAGCGTACCTCTCGAGATACTACAATTCGATGTTGTCAATTGTGCCGTATATGCATAGAGAAGTTTTGTGTTATACGCGGATCTACTCTAGACCTATTTGATATATTCAGTGTAATAGTATTTTCTTAGTGGTGCAGCAAACTACTTACCACATAATTAATATTTAATAAACTTTTGAGAAAGTTAAAATGTACTATTAAGGTGACTGTTCTTTAATTAAGTGTTGTGTAATCATCATGCTGCTGAGCGACTGGTTTATGGCAATTCTGAGTGCAGATTATAATATAGCCCGTGGATGCTCTGCTTAAATTTAATTTTGAGAGTCTGTCTATTCTGGATGCCTGGCTGCTTTGGATGGATCGTGATTCTTTATTTATTTTTATTTTTTTGAAACGATATGTTGAATGTATGTCTGATGTATGTTTTGTTCATGAATGTCTGCGGTACATCTATGACCGTTATATGCAGCGACGATAAAAATTTCCTATAAAAAACAATTGATTTTGAGAAGAATCTTTTGTGAGAACCTCCTATAAAAAACTATTGACTTTGAGAAGAATCTTTTGTGAGAACCTCTAATTTAGATGTATATAAATTATTTATGTAGATAGCACTATAAGTGTCCTATGCTTTACTATCTCTAATTAAGAATATAATTGATAAGTACTCTTATTTCCTATTCTGTTAATTTTGCGTGTAATTTAGTGACTAGTTATTTTTATATTTATATACGTATACTCAGTTTATATAAGGTCTTTTAACAGAATAAATGCTGAGACTGTATCAGATAATGCTGCAGATATTGTCCCTTGTCATAACGTATGGTGGTGCTATATTAATTACTTTGATTAAGAGAACTTCTTTAGTAAACTATCTTTGCTTATTATAATCATGCTGTTAAGTATTATTCTATATGTTAATATGATTCACTTCTTTAATGGATTATGAATTGAGATTTGTGAACTTACGATATATATCAGTTACTTTTATAGCATATAATGACTAAATAATGTTTACTCTTTAAATATCAACTCAATCAGTATTTATATTAATTAATAATCTTAACTTACGAGATAATTCTTTGAGATGGAAAGCTTTGTTAAATATATCGATAAAGAACAGAGGTTGAACGATTCTTTTATATCATCTCTGCATTTTGCAAATAATGTTACTTCTAACTGTGGTTTATCAACTTATTAATGGATCTTTGTGTGTCTTTTTGTTTATATCACTCTCTGTTTTAATATAATTTGTATAAACTCTTATAAAGAATAGGAATATGCTGCTGAGATACAGGTGGTACCATCTATGTAAGTTTAGGCTAACCCATATTCTAGACAAGTTGTTCGTAACGATGCTGGTACTGTAACAGGTATGTCTTTATGTTTTATGATTGATTGAGCGAATCTGTTCGGTTTGATTTCGAGTGCACATTTGTGCACTCTAACGTGTCACGCCTGACATGTTAGTATCTAAACGGACGTTTAACCTATTTGATGTTATACCTGAATTTTTCTGAAGTGCAATTAATGGCTCCGACTCGTTACATAGTTTATTTTTGCTGCAAGAAAAATTTGCTTAGAATCTTTACTTATTCTGGTCTTTTAGACAGATTCACTGAATTGATTGATTGGATTGCATTAACTTGCGGCAATTAACCTATATTTATACCCTTATGTACATACATTTGATTATCGTCTCTTATGTCTAATCACACTGCAAGTTTTACGATTGAACATGAATATCTATTCAAGATACTCTATATTAACCTATTTATTTATTTATTTGTCCTCTTTTTATTAGATATTTATTAAGTTATTTTTTATTTTTGATATAATCTTTTTCACTTATTTTAACCTTTTGATTTTTCATTATTTGTTTTGAGGATGTTTAATTAATTTATTTATTTATTCATAATATTTGTATATATCTCACTTATTTCTTTTTGGTAATTCTCTATGAATAATGAACTATTAATTATGTGATATGTTGCAGAGTGATGTGTCCTTTGTATTTTTATATATATCATGCAATGTCTGTATTGTTTATAATTCTGCTAAGGAGACAGCCCGAATGGATCATTGTATACATGAAACATCATGTCAAGCGGTGTGCTCTTCCTATCTTTGTGTAATTCGCGAGAGTACTCATCATTAAATTGATATCTATGGAGACATAATTTTAGATCTGACTATGTGAGTTATAGTTTTCGTTATCTTTTAATTTTAACATTAGTATTATTATCAAGTTAACACAGTTGGAAACTGATACATTAAGGTTAGGAATGATATTCTTTTCAAGTCTCAATAAATATGATTGGCTCGTGGAATAATTATTTTATACAATCATCATTGCAGATATAGTTTATTATTATGTCTGTCCTTTGTGGCAAATAGTATGGTATTCAAAGAAGCATAACCCATAAAAGCGGTGCGCTTCTTAGAGGTATATTTCCATCTGTGATGGGAATTATATGTTTTTCTTTATATATATCCTTGTGTGATGTTGTCTTCCTTTTTTGTAGGATCCTGGATTGAGTCAGAGCTATTTTTGTTCTTGCTTTTCGGAATACTCGTTATGAACAAGAGGTGGGCACAGGCTTTTCGTAATCTGAAATAATTTGGAGCTGGCAGCTTTGTCTTTGATGACTGTCATCGGTGGATCACAAATAGTGTAACTAGATATTGACTGCGAACATATTGGTGTATATTAGAAAGCGTGTTGCCGGCGAGAATTATATTTTCTAATTTAATTTGCGTATCTCGTGCACAATCATTGGATTAGATTGGATATATTCTACGAAATATAATTGAAATATTGTCACATTATGAATTGGCAGATATGTCACTTCTTTCCAATTCATATTAATTAATAATTATTAAGAATTATGGCTTTATTGTTATGACTTTACTCTTTGGAGGATATCTGCGTCTGTTTATGCAACCGCTGTATATCTATATATCGCGTGATATCGTTTATTACGTAATATTGTTTGTCGGATCTTCTGGCTTTGCCGATCTTTCTTTCTTTTGAGTGTCTCAGCTTGTGAGACTAATGTGAGATCTTTCTTGGATAATCTTGTGGGGAGAAATACATTCGTTTAGGCATTATGACACTTAATAAAGTTTATTGCTATGGTACTTTACATGTCTCAGCCTTATTGCAATGCCTCTTCTATAACAATTGATATAGCTTTGCGTGCTCTTCAAGTTGATCTGTCTGGCGTCTGCCTCCTTCTCTGGCTAGGGCAGTGGCTGTGCCCTTAATTCTGCGACATAAGATACAGCTTTTTAGATTAAGATTGTGATTGAATATTTAAGTTACGCGGCCACTCTGAAACTTGTGTATGGATATCTTGAATAGATATAAATGAGCTGGCATATAGTATGATGATTGTAAGGCCAAGTTCTTAAGTAATTAATACTAGTCGACATATCAATGCCGTATGCATTTATTAATCTTCATATACTTATTAACTAAATACCACCTATTAATTAGAAATATATTTTAGTCAGATTTACTGCTCACGAACACCTAAATTAATTGCGTATAAGATGTCCTACGTAATAATTTCACTTGGAAATGAATATTGAATATTATGTATTACACGAATTACTGCTGGATATCTATGATACTTACAAACAAATTTTTTTTACTGTCCCTCGATGTCAATAAGGCATTCCATTGTTATTGTGGGGGAAGTTATAATAACAAGTGGCATTTTACATAGTTTTTGGGTGGAGTTATTTAACATTTTCCTTCAATCAAGCCTTCTTTTTCTCATCTGGCTGGAAAGTTATGTCTGGAAGCAATTAAAAACTGTTAGAAAACAATTAAGGATACATAGACATATCCTAAATTACTCTAATAGCTAAACTTATTTTGCTGTCAATGCTTTGGATGAAAAATAGCACAGCTTTGGCGATTAGTTTATATTAGAGCAATTGGCTCTTGGATTGTTAAAATTATGAGTTAGGAAATGTACTTCAATCATGTTGAGTTGTATTACCTACGTTATTATCATATATGTACACATATATCTTTTATCTGTTAAGTCTAATTGCTATTAATTTGAATTATTTGTTAGCGTTATTTTATCTAGTTAGGCTGCCTTATTTGTGATGTAAGGCCTCTTCATTTTCATTGCGCCTCACTGTTCATATTATTATCTTTGTATATATAAGCGGTAGCATTTATTCATTTATTTATTTATTTATTTATTTTGTTATATGTTTTTAGTTAGTTTAATTTATGGTACTAGGTGTATTGTTGATTTATTGATCCTCTATATATATTTGCTACGATATTCTCGAGGTGCCTCCGGGAGTCGTATTTTCCTGCGGACTGGAAGGTGTCCAAATTGGTTCTATTGAATAAACCGAACAAACCTCCGGATAACTTGTCCTCGTTTCGACCAATCTGCCTACTAAACACCATAGGGAAATTATTTGTGAAATTAATAGCTAATAGGTTGAGCGAATTTCTAGAGAAAGGCTACCTGCTATCGAGTTATCAGTTCGGTTTTAGAAGTGGCAGATCCACTATTGACGCCATCAGAAGGGTACTGGACATAATTGATGCAGCAAACAGGGGAAATTGCTACGCGGTGTTGGTCAGCCTGGATATCAGGAATGCCTTCAATTCCATACATTGGAGCATTATAATGTCGGCGCTGGAAAAGAAAGGTGTACCAGATTATTTACGAACTATAATTAGAGCGTACTTGTGTAACAGGAAAGCGGCATATACAGACAGGAATGGTGGTTTGAGGAGCTTCCGGATCACTAGAGGAGTCCGACAGGAATCGGTTTTGGGATCACTGTTATGGATCATAGCATACGATCAGATTCTCATCGAAGATGATGACGCCGATGGTTGTCACATCTCATGCTATGCAGACGACACACTATTAGTCACAGTGGCCAGGGACTTTAGGACAGCGGTCCACAGAGCGGAAACCTACACAGCTATAGTGGTTGATAAAATAGAAAAATTGGGATTAAACGTGGTTGTTGAGAAGACTGAAGTCTTTTGCAAGAGGAATCTCGTTTTGCCGGATATTCTATCTAAAAAATTAAAATTCGAGGATCAGCCATAAACGTAACAAATAAGATCAAATATCTCGGACTTATATTGGATATGCAACTCACATTCAGAGATCACCTAATGTACGTCATCCCGCGTGCAAGAAAGTTGGTAGGAGCTGTTGGCAGACTGATGCCGAACCTGAGGGGACCTGGACAAAATAAGAGACGGTTGTACGCTTTTGTTGTGCAGTCCGTCATTTACTACGGTGCTCCCATCTGGGCGAATCGCTTAAATTATAAATCGTTTCCCGTAAAGGAGATGGAGAATATAATAAAAACACTGTCGATCCGGACAATTTGCGGATATAGAACTATATCATACATAGGATCAACATTGTTAGCTGGGATTTTCCCTGTTAAAATTAGAGCGGAGCGTCTTGCTCAATTGTATTGGAGGGAGAGGGAGGGAGAAGCGGAGACCGCGGCTCTCTCTCTTCGCGCAAAGAAGGAGCTAAGGGAGGCAGACTGTAGGGCGATCGAGGATTGGAGAACTCTTCTGGAGGATCATAGGTAGGCAGGGGTTAGAATTAGGGAGGCGTTATCCCCTCTTCTCGGAGCATGGCTGGGTCGCACCTACGGTTCGTTGACGTTTCGAATGACTCAGCTTTTGAGCGGCCACGGCTGCTTCAACAAGTTCCTGTACAAGAAAGATAGGGCTCCCTCACCCGTCTGCGCTCACTGCGCAAGCAGGAAGCGGGATAGCGCGGATCACACCCTTCTGGAGTGCAGGGCTTGGTTTTGGCACCGTTATAACCTGTATGACTCCCTTGGTTTCGAACTGGGAGATATCGACCCTTCAGATCTCGGTAAGATTTTGGGAGCGATGCTCGGTGGACGGCGGCAGTGGTCAGCCATGCATCTCTTCGCCGAGAAAGTAATGCTCGCTAAAGAGCAAGCGGAAAGGAAACGGCAAAGAATCGGATAGCTCACATGCGTGTACACCTTGGCGAGTTCGAAATTGTGAATCTGTGTTCACTATCTTGGTTCTCAATCATGCGTGCCCTTGCCCTAGTAACATTGTGTCCTATGAACACACCTGTGGGTGTTCGTGATTAGTTAGTTGCCCTCTTTTTGGAAACAGCCTGTTGGTGCGTTCCAAATACCTTCTATGAAAGCGTGTTCACATGTAACACAATTTTGAATCAGACTCGATTCTCATTGGGTTATTCCTCTCAATAGTGAGGGGTGTGTTCTTCCCCTTCTTACTAAACCCCTTTATGGCGAGTGCGTGTATGTGTTCTTTGTATACCCAGGCGTCTTTTCGTTTTCGCCCTGTGCGTAAACAAATGATTGATCAGACGTGAAAGTGAGCATGTCTGCGGATGCTGGAAAGTGACGAGCGAGTGTGTTGCCCTTTGGGCCAAGACCATGGGGAGGGTTCGTGACGTGTTGTTCCGTCAACGTTCCAGGACCCTCCCCTGATACGGTCGTTAAGGCTACAGAGGAGGTTTAGTGGGTAGGCGAGGCTGGGTGGCTTTTCGTTTGACGTGTCACCCACTCCCCACCATTTGTCCGGTGGGGGTCTTACGAAGATTCCTCCTCTATAAAAAAAAAAAAGAAAAAAAGGCAGGTTAGCTAGAGCGCACTGGGGACTGAAGTTCCGAGCGCTCTCCACAATTTACAGGAGCGTGTTCGCACCGACGGTGGCTTATGTTGCCGCGGAGTGGGCTGATCTCTGTACCGTAGGTGACCTGAAACTTCTGAGAGCCTTGCAGCGCCGTGTCTTGATTTCAGTGACCGGTGCATACCGCACGGCCTCGTGGGAGTCGCTCTGCGTCGTTGTTGGGGCGGCACCGATTGACATCGTACTCCGGGAGTACGCCGCGCGCTATCAGGTCAGGGTAGGGAGTGACGCCAGGATAGGAAATTTAGAAATACCGTCGGGTACGGATAGGTGCGTAGAGCTGAGACAAATAACGGAAGAGGCGATTGAGTTGTGGCAGGCAGGTCAGGTGGCAGATAGGTCTTGTCAAATAAAGGCCGTACCACCTTCGCTTTCTTTAAGGATGTGCGTGATAGATTGGCCATGTGTTCTTCTTTGGAAGCCAATCACTATAACACGCAGGCTTTAACAGACCATGGAAACTTCCGCGCGCGATTAAACGCACTCGGTCTTGCGAGTGACGACGCGTGCCCGTGTGGTAGTCCGGATACAGTGCAGCATTTCCTACTGCACTGTCCGTTGTTCGAGGCGCAGAGGGTGGCACTAGGCGAGCTGGTTCCGCAGAGCGGATGGCGATGGCCGGATGCCGCGCAGTTCTTTGTGTCGAGTCCGGAGGCACTTGCGGCGTTCGCTGGGTATTGCGCCGAATCCCTGCGGTTGAAGGGATTCGAGGATTCCCATGTCTAATTGGTCGAAGCGATGTTCTTCATAGGGCGTAAAACCGGGGGATGTCGGAGCCTCCGGTGATGGGAGGGTGGTCCCGTAACCTTCTCGGGGTCGCCTCTTCCCCCACGCTCCGTGCGTTTAGGAGAATGCGTTGGTTGGGTGTATCCTGTGTTCCGTGGCGCGGCGCCACTCCTCGATCCAAAATATCCTAATCTCTCCATATCCTCTTCCTTTCCTACCCTTAACAGGGTTAGAGCGTGGTGCCAGATCGAGTGCCAGATGGGTGGGCCTCCCCGTGGTCCCCGTGAGCGCGACAAACATCGATGGGGGCGCTGCGCTACCGGACGCCCGAGTGCGTCCGGACGATGGTGCGGCCAAGACCCCCTCGGAGGTTGGAGGGGTGTGAGGAGGCGATGCGGGTCGCGGCCAAATCATCCATTCCCACAAGACGACCAAGTGGGCGCTGCTGGGTTTTTCTATTGCCCGTCTCGGGGCGGTTTCGCTGGATGGTCGTACTGTTGTTGCGTATGCTCGTATGGGCGAGGTCGCAGGGGTGCGTTTCCTTCGGGGAACGTGCTCAAACAATAACTGTATCGCCAACTCGAGTAAGAAAGTGCGATGGCGAGCGAAGTATGCACACGTTCAGCGTCTGTTCCGCTCACAGATGTCGCGCGTGGCCAAGGAGATTCTAGACGATGCCCAAAAATGGACGTGGTCCCCGATGTGCAGCAAATGGCTGCGCATTGGCGTCCGTTTGTCGCGCAGGCCTCTGTGCCGGTCGCGCCAGCTTCGCGACTACTGCCTAAGCGTTGGGTACCTGGTCTCCGATCTCCTGCGAGATGATAGTTAACTTGCCCCTTAATTCGGCTCCCGGATTGAACGATATCGGTGTTCGTCTGTGGAAAGCCATGCCATCTTCCATGCCATCTTCGTCAAGGCTCTCCTCTTCAACATTGTGCTGCATTGCGGAAGTTTCCCAGCGTTGATGAGTCGGACAGTTTTCATCCTGAAGAAAGGTGAATGCTCTCTCCGGATGATTTCCATCCGATTTCTATCACCTTCGTAGCTGTGAGGCATTTAAGATCTTGGCTCAGAGGCTTCGCGAGTCCAGAATTGTCGACCTGCGGCAGCGCTGCTTCTATGACCGGTGCGGCGAGAACGTTGCCGTTCTGGCATCATTATTGATGGATGCCAGATGTCGTCATTGAGAAATACATGTTGCCTCCCTGGACTTCGCGAAGTCTTTCGATAGCGTCAGCCATGGCTATCACCAGCTATCACCAGCACTCTGGCTTGGCAAGTCAGGCGTGGGCCTTACAACTTCACGAATTACATCCAGTGCATTTATGCGCGTAGCAGCACAATGTTTGAAGTGTGGTGTCAGGTCCGAGCTCTTCGGTATCGGCAGAGGGATCTCCTATCGCTGGTCTTGTTTTGCCTGGTAGTAGATCATGAGATCCATATCGACATCGGATACCAGCTGGGAGAACATTGCATCAACAGCATTGCATATGCCGACGATGTTCTCCTCTTTGGTACCTCCAGACCAGTATCCAAATGATGGAGGATAAGGCAAGAAAGATGGGGCTTTTCTTTCAGGCTAAGAAGTCTGTTCTTTCCCTCATTCCTTCCAGTCGGGAGAAGATCAAAATTATCACGACTCCCCAGGTCCGGCTGCATGACGGCACGTGACTGCCGTAGCTTGACACGGTTGAATGACATTGGGGGTCGACTTTCGGCCGGCAGATCCGAAGAAAGCTGGGATATTTCCATCTATCTAAGCCGGCTGAGCAGAGCACCTCTGAAACCCCAGCAGCTCTGAAAGTCCGCTGTTTCCTTCTGCCACGCCTCTACCACGCGCTAGTTCTGGGCAGGGCAAATTGAGAACTCTGAATGTTAGAATAAGTCATTTCATATTTAATTGTTATGCAAAATTGACGCCATCTATATACACGAGCGCCTTGTTTCTTGATCTACTATGAATCAGTTCTCATCTGTATCTCATATGAGGCTGATGTCACATTTTTAATAAATTTATATTTACGCTATCCTCAGTCTATTTCCGTAGTTTACCCCTAGAATGTGTACAACTCTGTTATTCTAACAGGTTATGGGCACCCATTCCGCCGTGTTAATAATTCTGGAGAAAAAACGGACAAGTAAACCGATCAGTCGATAGCATTCCGAAGCGCGCATAACAACAGCGCCATATTTCCTGTGTACGACTGTCGATCTTGAAACTTCGCTTCGCAGTCCAGTCGTTCTGTGTGTGTGCGTGCGAATTTAAAAAAAAATCGAAAATGTCGCTAAATATAAAAAACGTGACCAAGTTTGATGGAACAAACTTCACTTTGTGGAAATTCCAGATGAACGCGATATTTACCGTGCATGAATTAAAAAAAATCGTCGATGGCACGAAGGCTGAACCCCGTAGAACTGATTCCACGTGGTCGGATTGGTCGAAAGAAAACGCAAAGGCCGTGTTCATAATTTTGTCGACAATGGAATATTCACAGCTTGCATATCTGATAACGTGTAATTCTGCGGCTCAAATGTAGATGAAGTTAATACATGAACAAAAAACTGCATCCAACAAGCTAATGTTGATGCAAAAATTTCACGAGTACTGCATGACAACAAACGATTCAGTGTCGCAACATGTTGCAAAGATAGAAAATATGGCACGGCAATTCAAAGATTTCGACGGACAAGTGTCGGATGTCGCCATAATGGCAAAAGTACTCGGAAGTCTGCCTACAAAATATAACGCTTTAATAACTGCATGGGATAGTGTTGATCCAGCACAGCAAACTCTGAATAGTTTATTGGAACATTTGTTGAAGGAAGAAGCACGCCTAATAGCAAATGACGACGTTGCAAGTGCACTTGCTGCCATGAGTTTGAATTTTAAGCAAAATCCAGCTTGTTAAAATCCGGCCAGACATCAAAAAGCAACGATGAATCTTAAAAAATTGAAAGCAGAGAGTGTTTCTATTGTCACAAGATCAGGCATCTAACCAAGAATTACCGAGAGTGAAAAAAGGCAAATGATAAGCAAGATAAGGGCCACAATAAAAACAGTGATAAAAACGGTAATGGTAACACCGAAGCTCTTATTATGAACAGTGTTTTTCCGGACAAAGAAATACCTGTGTCGAATTCGCCTATGTCCGCTCTTAGTACCATCTCACGTAGCGAAGCGTCATCTCTTCTCGCGAGTGATATTAAAGATATATGGCTATCTGACAGTAGTGCATCAAACATTACCTTCCGAAGAGAGTTCTCATCTTTTACTTCTTTACCTCCTTTACTCGAAAATGGATACGTCGAATTAGGTGATAACGGAATGCGTGATGTGAAAGGAATTGGAACAATTAATGCGAAAAGGTTAATCGATGATGTCTGGTGCAGTATAAATCTTGAAAATGTGCTGTATGTGTCAAGTTTCAAAAAGAATTAATTTTCAGTAGGTGCATGCACAACAAGAAAGCTGGACGTGAAGTTCATATACAACGCCGTCGACGTTCTGAGAGGAGATCACGTAATCCTAAGAGATATCAAATAATAACATATGCCGACTATTTTAAAATCTATAGTTATCGGTGAAACAAATGCAACCGTAAACAATAATCTCAAAATTTGGCATGAACGTCTTAGTCATGTGAAATGACCAATCAATCCTGAAAGAAATGGCGAAAAAGGGTTTCGTTGATGGTGTAAATTTTTCCAAAACTGAGGAATTTTTTTGTGAAGCATGTCAATTTGGAAAAGCCCATCGACATCGTTTAAGAACCAAACAATTAAGAGGAATTCGCTGCCCGGAGAATTTATACATAGTGATGTTGTTGGTCCGATGTCAACACAATCCTTGGAAGAAGCTCGATTTTACGTAGCCTTCAAAGATAACAACTCTGATTTATGTTTATTTTATGCGACACAAAGCAGATGTATTCCAATACTTTAAAGAATACGAGCAAATGGTGTCGAATAAGTTCAATCGACGCATTAAGGTGCTGCGACAACGGCCAAGAATATACAACAAGCAAATGGAGGATTATCTTATACACAGAGGCATTCAACTCGAGATTACAGCACCGTATACTCCTGAGCAAAACGGTCACTCAGAAAGAGATAACCGCACCATAATTGAAAGTGCGAGGCCAATGTTACATGCAAAAAGTATGCCGCGTTTCCTGTAGGCCGAAGCTGTAAATACAGTCGTATACATACTTAATCGCACTCCGTCCATGCAGGTAAAAGATATTACCCATGAAATTTGGATTAGTAAGAAACCTAATTTGTCTCGTGCAAAAATTTTTGGATGTGATGCTTTTGCTCATATTTCGGACAATCATCGAATGAAATTTGACAAAAAGGCAAAGAAGCTGCAGTTGGACATCAAGGTGAATCCACAAATTATCGATTTTACAATTTTAGTCACTCATCAAATAACCGTGTCCAGAAATGTAACATTCAATGAATTAATGCTAGAAAACAAGAGTCAAGGAAAGTTGAACTTGAAATTCATGTTGATGAAGAAAGAGTCAACGAGGTTCTAGAAGGTGTCATCAACCAAGATGTAGATCAAAACAAGGAACCAAAGGATCAATAGCCACCTGAAATCAAGGCCATCAGCTTCGAGATCGTAATCTAATACGTCCTCCTGACAGATATCAGGCGAATAATATTGAGTACCATGAGCTAGAAACTTACGAAGAGGCAACCATATGTGAGGACACTGAATTCTGGAAAGAAGCAATCAACGAGGAGCTATTAGCTCATCAGAAGAACGGAAATGGAAGATTGTTCCTCTCCCACCTGAACAAAAGGTGATTGACTCCAAGTGGACATTCAAGGTCAAGAGGTCACCTTCAGGAGATGTTGAGCATTTTAAAGCACGTCTGTGTGTTCGAGATTTTTTGCAGCGACCTGGAATGGATTATTCAGAAACCTTCTCTCCAGTTGTTAGATTATGCCTCAATACGAGTGCTCCTCGCTATAGCTGCCGAAGAGAATTTGAAGATCCAACAGTTCGACGTGAAATCAGCATTTTTAAATGGAGACCTGGAAGAAGACATCTATATGAAAGTGCTAAAAGATGTTAGTGTCAGGAATGAAAATGGTCTCTCGTAAGGTCTGTAAACTTGTAGACTCGTTGTATGGGCTAAAACAAGCCTCACAGTGTTGGAATACAAAGTTTAGTGCATTTTTGAAGCAATTCAATTTAAAGGAAACAAGTGCCGACAAATGCGTATTTTACGGTTCAATTAGAGACTGTGAAATATATTTAGCATTATACGTAGATGATGGCCTGATCATGGCAAGATCTGAGGAAGCATTGAATGATGTAATCCAAGCACTTCAAAGTGAATTTAAAATCACTTTGGGCCACTCTGAAATATTTGTAGGTATGCAATTGATTCGAGACCGCGATAAACGTTCAATATTTGTTCACCAGAAAACCTATGTGGAGAAAATTTTATCGCGTTTTCATATGATTGCAGCAAAATTTTTGTCAATTCCTGCTGATCCTAATATAACTTTAGAATCTGATAAAGAAAGTAAGACAGCTGATTCAGGAATCCCGTATCACAAAGCAGTTGGCTCTCTAATTTTCCTGAGTATGATCAGTCGTCCTGACAGTTCATTTGCAGTAAATGTAGTAAGTCGATACTTACTTAGATAAGTTTAATTTGAGTCATTGGCATGCTGCAAAGAGAATTTTTCGATATCTTGGAGTCACATCAGATGTAGACATTCTGTATACAATCAGTGGGAGCGATCTCACGCTGATAAGTTACTCTGATTCAGATTACGCAGACGACATTAACATGCGTCGATCGACCTCGGGATATATATTCACACTTGTGGGTGATCCAATCACATGGTCGTCGCAACATCAGAAAATGATAACACTAAGTACTACCGAGACTGTATACCGAGTATATAGCGGCGTGTACTGCGACAAAGAAAGCCATCTGGCTGAGACAACTTCTAAGTGATATTGGGTGTCAGTGTGAAGACCCAACAATTATTAATATCGATAATCAGAGCGCAATCCGCCTCATACGCAACCCAGAGTTCCACAAAAGGACAAAACACATTGACATACGATATAATTTTATCCGCGAAAAGTATGAGAGTAGAGAAATAGATGTGTGCTATGTTCCAACTGATTCTCAGTTAGCTGATATATTAACTAAAGCACTACCCAAAGATCATTTTAAGCTCTTGTGCAATAGCTTAGGTGTAGCGAAAAGTATGTAAAATATTTAATGAGTGGGAATATTAGAATAAGTCATTTCATATTTAATTGTTATGCAGAATTGGCACCACTTATATACACGAGCGCCTTGCTTCTTGATCTACTATGGATCAGTTCTCATCTATATTTCATATGACGCTGATGTTACGTAGATAATTCTTAATAAATTTATATTTACTCTATCCTCAGTCTATTTCTGTAGTTTACTCCCAGAATAGTGTATACAACTCTGTTATTCTAACACTGGACATTCAGACCCACGCGGCTGTTCGCAGATGGCTTCGTCTCCCGAACGATGTCCCAACGGCCTTTTTCCACTCACCGGTATCGAGTGGAGGGCTCGACATTCCCGCGATGGCCTCCACGGTTTCAGGCTTGCTGTTTGAATGCCTTAACAGTCTGGAGTCTTCTATCGCCCCGTAGATGCAGGCGATTGCCCGATACACCTGGGTAGTGCGTCGCGCGCTCACCCGCGACAGAGTGTACCTCGCCACCAAGCATCGGCGAGATGTGTCCACCGATGCGTACAGCTCGCTCCTCACCCCTCTCGACGTACGAATACGTGTCGTTATTGGTACGAACATGTACGTGCTGGACAAAATCACGGCCGGGAATGGCATGATTTCCATGATCCATCCACCACGAGGAGAAGTTGGAATTCAAAACTGTCCACCAATTGTATTAGTTTTGAATTGCGAGAGTGCCGGAATTTCAACGTCGAGAGGGGTGAGGAGCGAGCTGTATGCCACTAGATGTCGTACTGGCTGCAATTCCACCGAGAATGTGCCACACATGTCATCCAGGATTGCTTCCGCACTCATAGTGGCCGCGTTCTTCGGCACAACGCCGTGTGCCGAGTCCTGGCGTCGGGACTAAAGAACGCGAGCCGAACGGTACACGAAGAACCGGTGTACGTCACGGCCGAGGACGCAAGCCAGACTTGCTTTGCCTGCGTGACTCCAAGGCCGTTGTGTTGGACGCGCAAGTAATCAGCGGCGCAACTCCTTTGGAAGATGCCTACGAACGCAAAGTTCGTTATTATAAGAACAATGCATCCTTGGTTGGGGCGATCTCCCGGGTGACTGGCGTAGAGCAGCCGAACATTGGGTTCTCCTCTTGTACCATCTCATGGAGGGGAATCTGGTGTCTTGCGTCCGCTGAGTGGCTGCTGGGCATGGGATTGACCAAAGAGCTTTTGCGTGGAATTACTACGCGGGTGTTACAGGGCAGCCACACTAACTGGATCCGGTGGAACCAGATGACATCCGTGGTTTCCACCGGATTAATGCAGCGGAAGGGGATTCGGTGAGGAGACGACGATCTGTGTTTTTGTGTGGGGAACCCGTCCCCCTTTCCCTTGTCCTCGTTTTGTATTTGTCCTGTGCGTCCCTTCGATTTTTGGTTATCATGGACCCGTAATTTTATGTATTTTGTGCTTTCTCAGAGCATTTGGCTTTTTCTTTTGTGTTGGCGGGCAAAGAAAAAAAATAGCCAAATGCCTCGTCATCTAATTAATGATGCGCATCAATGGATTAACGAGATTCCCACTGTTCCTATTTACTGGCGGTGTTGGAGTGATGATGCGAATATAGAGCCTTTCTCACTCCGTGTCACAGACTGCAATCTCCTCGATGGGTACCGCTGGATACCCTGTAATGAGGGAACCAATCAGCAGTAGTGACATCCCCTCATACTTTTCTTTCTATAGCGTTGTCCGGTGGTTGTGGCGACGACCCTGTACGCGGCTCGAGTGGTGGAAGCTGACAGTCTGCGAAAGGTCGGGCGGCCGGTAGATGCTTCTCCTTCTTTTCATCCATGGCTCTCTATTAACACAGCAATCATGAGTCTGTTCCATGGACAAATGACTCCTATGTGCCAAGCACAACACATGTGCTGGTGGGCTGCTTTCGTGATTTTGGTACGTGTGGCGTATCTCCTCGGATGGGTTGAGCGACCTTATCTTTTCACTTTGATCTTGATTAGGATTCCCCTCTCCAATATCCCTCTATTTGAATTGAGGAGCCCCGCCATTTCATGGATTGGCCTCGTTTCGTTCATTCCCCAACACTTCTTCTCACGCTCCCTCACCATCTCCATTCTTTACATCACTCTTCATTACCTTTGATGGCCCTTCCTTTCTCACTCCGCCCTCCGCTTTGCTTTTCAAGGGGAGTGGATGGCGGGGATCGCCTCTGATGACTTCCGGGCCCGACATCCTCGCTGCGGCGAGAATGGCAGAACCAGAGTCTACTAATCTAATTTTTATTCCAGGTTAACATCGTTGGACAGTTTGCTCCAATCGGATTAGGCGTTTCCATCGAATGGCGCTCATCTTAAGACTAAAATGAATATCGTGCTGAGAGTCTGAATGATTGCGAAACGTTAATTTCACGACCGCTAACGATCCGCTCCGAGGTACCTGCCATCCCCTCGGTGTAGTTAGGCTTGGCGTAAAGATGCCTCGCTCGACATTCCTTCCACCGTACTTGTGGGAACAATATGGATTCATTTTGTAAAAATTTCAAAGACGTGGTGAGGAGGAGTGCTCGTCTGGTTTCACTTCCGACCAGAAGGGGACGTAACCATGGAAGCACGGGACGTGTTTGACGTCGGGTTGCAGGTCGCGTGTTCGATGGCGGCGTCCATTTCCTTGGGAGCGCCTCGCCGAGCTGTATCCGGGTGCGTGCGCGATCTAGTACATGACGAGACACAGTCCACAGGTTGCGACGTTCGTGTCGTCCGTATAATGTTGGATAGATGTGATGAAGTCTTCGCGAGAAAGTTCCTGCCTGTGGTCTTCAACCAAGAGGGACAAAAGGCGATTAAGAATAGGAAAGGTAACTCCGCGAGTAGGGATAATGGAACCGTGATCGAATCCGCGAATGATTTACGTTCCGCGTTGAACGCGACGGAAAAGTCTGCGAATATCACTCAGCCCCTGTCAGAGTTTGTGTCGATGTTAGATTCTCGGTCGCTGGTGAGGCAGATGTTCCGAAATTTTCGATAGCGTCCACGAGAATTAGGATACTGCAGTTGAACAAGTGTTCGACTGTGATGGACGAAATGCATCAACTCGTCGCGGAGAAGTGACTTGACGTCCTGTTATTGCAGGAACTCCACGTCAGGAAGCAGGGCGAATCACACCTTCGTAGGTGTAGGGATGAGAGTGGCTGCTATACGCTCGCAACGTCCGTGGACTGCGGTGGCGGTCTGTAACCCTCAGTTCCAATTATTATTCGTCTCGCAGCTTACCCACTGGGTGTGTGCGGAAGCGCAGGCCCCTGAGTTCTCACGTACCGTGCTACTTTCAAAACAGCGACAATGTCGAGAATCACCTCAGATGGTGTTTTATTCGCTGAGAGGGAAGGGACTATTAGTTGCTGTCAATGCCAATGCTCGATCGTCATTCGTGAGATCCCCAGTAAACCGACGATAGATTTGACGCTAGATTTGAGGATCTCATTTGAACATTTGGCATGATCGTTGTAAATGACGCTGGGCAGAGTCCCACCTTTTGGACGACAAGGTCATACATCGACGTGAATCTGGCGTCGTCCTCCATGAGTCAACTCATCGGCGAATGGAAAATCGGAAATAAGACAGAAGTGGACGACCAGCGATCACAGCGCCATGGACATAAGGTTGAGAGTATCAAAGGAGTCGGGCGGAGACCGGGGAGGGTCACAAACGCGAGATTGGACACTCGTCGTACCGACTGGGAGTGACTCTCCCAAAGCCTGACCGATCCTTCACGATCGAAACTGAAGGTCCTCGAATTGTGCTCCGCGAAACATGTCGAGATGATGGCGGAGACGCTGGCGACGACGATCCTCGCCGAAGCCTGCTCGGCGTCGATGCCGAAAAAGAAGCAATTTAGATAGTCCAACCCGTGATGAACGAAAGAGCTGACTGTGCTCAAAAAGAACACGTATAGGAAGAGGCGTGACTTCTAGATGGAGCAGGACGAGCTCACTCGTTTCGTTCTAAGGCTGGAGTACTGCTCATCTTTGTAGAGGTACAGCCAGGTGAGGAGGGCGAAGCTGGCGGGAGTCACAACGGGAATTCGGAGACCTTGGGGCTTCGTTTATAGGCACGAAGCGAGCAAACTCCGGATGGAGAGTGTGTTAAGCACACTCCGGTGTGGCGATGACTCCACAAACTTTGAAGGAAACCGCCGGCTGCTTCCTGGACGTGCACGTCCCGGAAGACCAAGAATGCGATGATATGCCAGAGCAGCGTGATATTAGATTTTCGTCTAAGGTCTCTCCCGCCGATGTCTTTCTTCACGGTGGCGGAAAGGGCTGCGGAAAGGGCTGCGTTGAGAACATTTAAGAATAATAAGGCCCCAGGGTCCGATCGGATAGAAGTCGCTGTGTTAAAGGCGGCCTGCAGGCTGATTCCCGGTCAGTTCCTCAGATTGTTTAATGAGTGCCTTCGATGGAGCGTCTTCCCCTCAGTTTGGAAGGCGGGCTCGTTTCGAATCCTCCTGAAGGAGAGAGATGAGAAGGATTCAAAGTCTTACAGATCCATTTGCCTCCTCTCCGTTGTAGGGAACTGTTTGAGAAGTTCTCAAGTCTCGCCTCATGGGCACGTCATTAGCGCTGGGTCTCCGATCGGCAGTTCGGATTCATGCCCGGAAAGTTGGCGGAGGACGCTGTTGTCGAGTTGCAGCGTATGGACTATGCCTCCGAGGGGAGCTATGCCGTCCTTTTCTTCGACATCTCTGGAGCCTTTGACAATGTCTGGTGGCCTCTCTGTTTTAGATAGTCTAAAGAAGCGCGACTGCGAACATTTATAGCGTCCTCCAAAATTATTTCGAGAATCGCGTCGTCGAGATTCAGCTCGATTCGATAGAGGTGTCCAGGCGGGCGGCGAGGGGATATTCACAGGGATCCGTGCTCAGTCCGGTCTGCTGAACTCTAAGGTTCGATGGTTTTCTGGTCGTTGGAGGACACGGGATGTAAATTCGTTACGTACGCTAACGATCTGACAGCGATCGTTAGCGGAAACTCACGCCGAGAAATGGAAATAGAGGGTCAACGTGCGGTAAGCCGTATTGAGGACTGGTATAAGGCCGCGAAGCTTCAGCTCTTCGATTGTAAGACTGAAGTCCTCAGAGCGGAAAGAATAGCGCAAAATCCAATAGGAAGACGGGGAGAAAATAGCGCAAAATCCAATAGAAATAGGCCGCCGATAATAAAGATTCGCGGAAAGAGTATTAAATTTAAGCCATCAGTAAAGTATCTTGCATTTGATAAGTGCCTTAAAGTTAGGTCGCACTGCAAATATCTAAACAACAAAGTCGGGTTGTTGTTCTAAAAGTTAGATAGGTTAGCTAGAGCACTAGAGATTGAAGTTCCGAACGCTCTCCACAATCTACAGGGACATGTTCGACAGTGGCTTATGCTGCCGCGGGGTGGGCTGACCTCTGTACCATGATCTGAGGCTTCTTAGGGCCCTGCAGCGCCATGTCTTAATTTCAGTGTCCGATGCATATTGCACGGCCTCGTGTGAGTCACTCTGCGTCGTTGCTGGGACGATTCCGATCGACATCGTACTCCGGGAGTACGTCGCGCGCTATCAGGTTAGAGTAGGGAAAGATGCCAGGATAGGAAATTCAGAAATACTGTCGCGTATGGACAGGTGGGTAGCATTGAACCAAATTAGGGAAGAGGCGATTGTTATGGTAGGCCAGATTTTATCAAATAAAGGCCGTATCATTTTCGCCTTCTTTAAGGATGTGCGTAATGGATTGGCCCTGCATTCTTTGGAGCAAATCATTATACCACGCAAACCTTTACAGGCTATGGAATTTCCGCGTGCAACTAAACGCACTCGGTCTTACGAATGACGACGCGTGCCCAGCAGGTAGTCCAGATACATTTCCTACTGCACTGTCCGTTGTTCGAGGAGCAGAGTGTGATACTGCGCGAGCTGGCTCCACAGGACAAATGACGGTGGCCAGATGCCGCGCAGTTCTTCGTGTCGGATCCGAAGGCGCTTGCTGCATTCGCTGGTTATTGCGCCGAGTCACTGTGGTTGAAGGGATTCAAGACCTCTCGTGTCTAATTGGTCGAAGCGATGTTCTTCGTAGGGCGTTAAGCCAGGAGATGTCAGAGCCTCCG
The DNA here is from genome assembly GCF_055798465.1 of Pogonomyrmex barbatus. NCBI lineage: Eukaryota > Metazoa > Arthropoda > Insecta > Hymenoptera > Formicidae > Pogonomyrmex > Pogonomyrmex barbatus. The sequence goes on from NW_028297123.1 coordinate 132,602, forward strand.
GTGATGTGGAGGTGGTCCCGTAACCTTCTCGCCACTTCTTCCCTCACGGTCCGTGCGTTTTGGAATGGGGCCGTGTTGAGTGGGGCCATCCTGTGTTCCGTGGCGCGACACCATTCCTCGATCTAAAATATTCTAACATCATATTCTTCTCCACATCCTCTTCCTTTCCTATCCTTAACGGAGTCAGAGAGTGATGCTAGGTGGGGTACCAGATGGATGGGCCTCCTCGTGGTCTCCGTGGACGCAACAAGCATTGATGGGGGCGCCTCGCTACTGGACGCGCGAGAGCGTCCGGGCGACGATGTGACCAATGCTCCCCACGGTGGTTGGAGGGATGTGAGGAGGTGATGCGGGTCACGGCCAAACCATCGATTCTCACTAGACGACCAAGTGGGGGCTGCTATATTTTTCCATCGCCCGTCGGGACTGTTGGTGATGCTGTTGTTGCGTATGCCCGTATGGGCGAGGTCGCAGGGGTACGTTTCCTTCGAGAGGCGTGCTCAAACAATAACTGTTCCTATCTACTTCCCCTCGCGGTGCATCACCTTGTGTGATGAGGGGGCTTGAGTGCCTCGATCTAAAATCATGATTCTTGAAGCTATACCGGCGGGGGCTAGTTCCCTGGCAGATTTTACCATGCCGAGAGAGTTCAAGGAGAGAGATCAGACTAAGCATGTACCAACGTCTCAAGCTAAGATGTAAGGCATCATGTCGAGGGCATGGCCGTTAAGCAGCGCGGTCATAGACAATCCCCCTGGGGTACCTGGCGCAATTTCAGTAATATTTAAGTCGCCTTATTCGTGTATAGGGGGCTCTGCACGGACGGACATTTTGACCCACTCTCATGGGAACAGTATGGAGAATGAAAATTTAAAAACAAACGTAAGAGAAACAACAAAGTCAGATGAGAAAATAGTTGAAAGTGATTACAAATAGTTGAATTGATAGAAAGTAGAAGTCGTTCAAAAATTAGCTCTGTTTCGAGTGTTAAGAAAAGGCATAAAGAGAGGAAGAACTAAATATGAATATGGATAAAGTGATGGATACGAATACTGTTATAAACTTAAGGAAGGAAGTGGAAAATTTTTTATATAACGAAAACAATAAAGTAAATAAAAGTGCGATAAAATTTATCATGACAAAATAGGCGAAACTGAAAGGAAAAGTTTATAAAGCGGAATTGGACAATCAAAGGCTTAGAGGAAGAATTGGAGAATTTATGGTAATGAGTCAATCTGAGGTAAAAAAGACAGCATATCCAAGTTATGCAGAAGTAATAAAGAGGCAAACTCCTGTTGCTCGTTCGTCCTCGTTCGGAGATGGATTCGACGCAACCTCTCAGGTCAACCTGAGAGGTTGCGTCGAATCCATCTCCGGTTGAATTCTTCATAAAGCCGGAAAAAGAACTTGAAAGCAGAAATAATTATGAAATTAAGGATAAAGTATACAATATATTAAAGGATAAAGTATAAAATATATTAAAAGATAGTAAGGATAGTATTAGAATTAGAAATATGAGGAGAATAAGAAATAAAGGCTTGGTGATGGAGTTGGATTTAGTGCCGAAATGATTATATATAAAAATGGATTTTTCTAAAATAGGATTGCGTGCTGAAACGCCGAAGAAGTTTGGACCTAACGTGATAATATATGATATTGAGAAAAAGCTAACAAAATCTGAAATACTAGAGCAATTATGAATAAAAAATTTGAAGGATAAAAATATAGGTAAAGATAAATTTGTCAATAATGTTATAGTCAGGTTTAGTATAAAAACAAAGGATCCAAGTAAAATAAACTGGGTGATCGAAGTGTCTAATATATTATACAATATATACAGAATTTTGACGGATAAAGGACGTGTTTATATAGACTGTTATATTTATATAACAGCTTCTTTCTCATAAAGTCAAACCCTATATTAATTTATCTAGATGTTTTAAATGTTTTTCGTATGGGCATACAGCAAAGAGTTATGTGGCTAAGGAAATATTATGAGCAATGCGGGGACTAGGCATCTGAAGAATGATTGCTCATTAAAAGGCAAGACACCGGTGTGTATAAATTGCAAAAAGGTTAGACGCAAAGATTAGGCTCATTTTATAAAGGACATAAACTGCTCGGAATATCAAAAGCAGTTAGAAATTTACCTAAATAGAATAAAATGGTAATAAAGTTATTGCAAATTAATGCATAGAGTGCAATAGGAGTAGCAATGGACTTAAGGCAAAAAATACAGGGTCGATGTTCTGATGCTTCAAGAGCCATACTCGTTTAAGAATAAGATCAAAGGATATACCATTAAATGCTAGAATTGTCCAATCAAACGTATCTTTTCCGCAAGGAGCTATTATTATTTTAAATGATTCGATAGATGTCATATAGACCGATCATATTATAACAGCTTGCTTGTCTAATAAGTCTGAAAACTATTACATAATTGCGGCATACTTCCAATTTTCTGACAGTGTGGAGCCTTATTTGGTGGATTTGAAGAACACGATTACAAAAATAGGCACGGATAAAAAAATAATAGCCTGTGCAAATTGCAACACGCACTGGGAAACATGGTTCTATAAATATACTGACGATAGAGGCGAGATAGTCGAAGAGTTTATAGTCTCCAATTCTTTAATTTTATTAAATAAACCGGGTGACGCTGCCACATTCGAGTCATGTGCAGGAAGTACAAATATAGACACTACTTTAGCTTCAGAAAGCGTATATCGAAAGATTCGAAAATAGAGCGTTATTCTTAAATATATTATTAGCGATCATAACGCGATTTTATTTGAAATATCGGATTTAGATGAGTAATGTAGGAAATATATTATAAACGAGAAGATTTATAATGTTAAAAGGGCAAATTGGGATGTATTTAAAATTAAAGTCACGGAGTATTTTAATACTAAAATGAAAAGGAAATTAAAAATTGAGAAACCTGATACCTGTTAACATTTTTACAAGTGGGCAGAAGATATGCGACAGCATAGGCCTGAAAAAGAAAATAACAAAAGCAGTGCCATGGTGCGGAACTCGGACATATGCGAAAGGAGCTAATGAACGCTAAGAAGGAATTAAGTAAGATCAGGAAACATGGGATAACTGAGAAAATAGACGAAGCACGTTTGAGATACAAGGGTATAAGGCGTAGATATACTAAAGCGATACGACAAGTAAAAATGATTCTTGAAAGGATTTTGTAACTAACTCAGATAATTCGGATCCTTGGGGGATAATATACAGAATATTAAAAGATAAAGTTAAGAGTGCTGAACTGTATTACACCGTAAGTGAAAATGATAAGATAACAGTGACATGGGAAGAGTCATAAATCAATTGATGGACAAAATAGTTCCAGATAACGAGGAGGCAGAAAATGAAGATCTGAAGTTAATTAGAAGTGATATAAAGGAATATCTTAACTGTAATATGGAAAATGAGTTAACAGAATTCGAGATCGGCTCCGCTATTAAAAGAATGAAAATGAAAAAGGCCTCGGGACCAGATAAATTCAATCTTGAAATTATATACAATTTATGGAAGGTCGTTAGAGAGATTATATGTAATCTCCTAAACAACTGCTTTGAAAATTGCCATTTTCCAGATTTTTGGAAAACTGCCCGAGTGAGACTTATGACGACACCCGACTCACCCCCTCAATATTCGTAATAATATTAAAAAAGCCCCGACCGATCAACCGTCGGGGCATCGACACGGCGATCCGTCTGCGATCCCATCGTCGTGAAAATACCGTCAAACAACGGACGCAGCAAAACAGAGATCCCGCGGCTTCACGTGCGCGCTGCGTGGACAAACACACACGATTAGGCCGCCGTCGCCGGTCCCGCTATCGACCGTGCCACCGAACATCCTCGCGAAATTCCCGAACGCGTTCGGCGAATTATCGCGAGGATTCCGGCAAGGGCATCCCCTGGAATTACCCCGACCCGAGTTCGGCCGACCCGTACCCGACGACTCCCGATCGACGGCCGGCTCGGGTATATTAGGCGACTCCGATAGATAATCGAGACCTATCTCCGGCGAGACAGTAGAAAGTCCAGTACTGCTCTCGATACTCCCAGTCATCTCCAAAAACGATCTAGGGTGCTACCTATCGTGCCAGGAACTTCTGGCCGATCGCTCCTTTCATCCATAAGCGCACAAGCTGTTCACAGATTGAGGAGCTTCTCAATCTGGGCTCCGAAAAGTAAGCCCTTGTGCACACCTTCCATCGCTGACGATCGAGAAGCAGGGAGCTTCCTGCATTCTAAAAACCATAGCACGAATCCCTGACAAACCTTACGCGCAACGAAAACAGCTGAATCCGTCACAACAAGCCGGCCGAAAACCCCGCGCACCGTCACACCCGCGCCGCGCCTACCGTGAACGCGCCGAATTCGCGGAACCGACCGCGAGCCGAGCGATTATACGATACACAGAAACCGCGCCTCTTTTCACCGTACCAACGGCGAAATTCAGAAAGATACTTGTAAATATTGTACATACAAAAACCTCAGTCAGTCAGTCAGAACTATAAATATAGACTTAGATATATATAAAATAAAGAGGCTCACGATATTTTATTTCTCTTACCAATCCTGACCATATCCGACCGACGCTATCCTGCGAAACCCGATCTACGCGAGCTAGAGACGTTTTAGACTTATATTAAAAAATATAGACAAAGATCCAACAGCTAAAAACTCATACAGATCTATCGCGTTGCTATCGGTAGTAGCTATCTCGGTAGTAAAGTTTATGACAGAGTATTAGCAAATAGAGTTCAGGAGCAATATAAAATAAACACTCTATGCAGCTCATTGCAGTTTGAATTTAAAAAAAATCTATGTACAGACGATGCAGTCTTAAGAGTATGTAATAAAATACGAAATTCAGATAAAAAAATATGTGATAATAATATTCATCGATATAAGCGGTGCATTTGATAATTTGTGGCTTCGTATTATTTTGAGATTAATTAAAACCGGTTATTCTACGCTACGTTATTAGTAAATATACTCAAACACTACTTTTCGAGTTATGCAAATTAAATCTAAATATAAAATGGTTGGCAAGCAAATAAAAGGATGTCTTCAAGGATCCATTGTTGGACCATGCGTGGTCTTGGTGTATGGATACACTTTTAAAAGAATTAGAAGAACAAGAAGTAAACGAGATATATGCTATAGCATATGCGGATGATTTGGCGGTGATCATAAAAGGTAATACTAAAAATGAGATAGAAGATAGAGTTCAATATGCAATGAATATAATTGAATATAAATGATGCAAGTTAAAGGCAATTTCCATAAATACCGAATGCCGAATGTCAAAATAAATGCGGATAAGATTAAATAAGAAGAAATAAAATATCTCGATATAATTTTGGACAGAAGAATGAATTTTTTATCGCATGTTAGACAAACAAGAAATAAGGTTAAAAGATTGATTGGTATGATGGCAAAAACGATACACGAAAAATGGGGATTAAATAGGGAGACTTTGAAGTTATTGTATAATAGCATAATACTTGCCAATTATTATGTATGGGGCAAGTGTGTGGCACAATAGTACCAGAAACACTCATGTAGCGAGGCATCTAAAGGCATTATAGAGACAATTGCTGCTTGTAATGCATCCTTTTTGTCGCACTGTGTCAACGGATACGATGCTTGCAATCACTGACGCTATACTTCTGGACCTAGAAATAGTAAATAAGGCTATTATTTTTAAAGTTAAAAGAAACATTGGAACTATCTGGAAAACTTTTAAACCTTTTTATTCCAGCTGAAGGTCCGGTAAACCTAGAGGAAGAAAAAGAAACATTAAGTCGAGAGTTGGCAAACAAGATGGAATATAATGACACATGGAATAATAACAAAAAGGTTCATATATTCGATATATTATATATTATATTCTGATATTCGATATATACTCAACAATAAATGGCTGAAGGTTAATAGACAGATTTTATATTTGATGACAGGCTATGATCCAATAAATCCTTCTATGCATGGGGCAGTTCGGAAGATCCAAATTCCCCGTTTTGTACTGCTTGTGAAGAGATAGTGGAGTATATTTTATTTGATTGCCCGCAATACGAAAAGTATAAATACAGTCTATTGAACAGAAATAAAAAAACATGTGGGCTAGACTAATTGATACAAAAAAAATTTTATGAAATTAAAACAATTTGCAGAAGAACTTCTTCGTGCTAAAAGTGAGCAATCAAAGGAAGATTAAAACATAACGGATTAAAAACAAAAGGAGATTAAAAAATTAAAAAATTAAAATGCTGATTAAAATAAATGTTATCTAAATAAAATATGATTAAAAATTATACGCTAGAAGTAGATTTTCAGCCCACTTCCAAGTGATGGGACAAGCAACGTTCAAAAAGATAAGAAAGAGATCCGACGGCTAAGAGGTTGAAAGATAAAAGCGTATCAAACAGGGTGTACGATATGCGAAGATGAACGAAAAGTGCCTCACAGAAAGAGAAATAAATGAAAAAAAATGAAAAAAGAAATGTCCCCATCTATTATCCTGGCGAGTGGCAACTCGCGAAGAGAAATAGAAATCGAATGCCAGCAAATGATAAACCTCATAAAGGACTGGTGTAGGCTAGCGAAGTTCCAAATCTCGGAGAAAAAGACCGAGGCTATTCTGCTCAGGAGTGACGAAATTCGTAGGGCTCCAATCGAAAGGAGGTGACCGTCCGCATAAGAAAAGGAAAGGAAACAGACGGGTAGTAGACTTCAACAATAAACCACCAGTAGTGAGATTGAGAAACTTACGCATAGCAGAGAGTCGGTAAGATATCTCGGCATAAATCTAGATAGAAGCAGTGATGAGAGTTAGATCACACGGCCAATTCCTCAGCGACAGAGTTGGTGCACTCTTTGCAAAATATGCTACTGAAGCCACTGCAATGATTTTTGCTGCATATGGAGAGAACGCTGTAAGTCATACTACATGTAAAAGATGATATCAAAAATTTCGCCAAGGAGATTTCATCTTGAAGATGAACCGCGTGCTGAACGCCCTCAAAAGATTGAAACGGACGAATTGCAAGCACTGCTAGATATAAACTCTGCGCAAACTGAAAAGGAGCTTGCAGAACAGCTTGGCGCTACGCAGCAAACCATTTCCGTACGTTTACATACGATGGGAAAGGTTCAGAAGAAAGGCAGATGGATTCCGCATGAATTGTCCGAAGACAACAAAAATCGTCGGCGTGACATTGCACTCACTTTGCTTTCAAAGTTCCGGAAAAAAGATTTTCTGCACAAAATCATTACAGGCGATAAAAAGTGGATTCTTTATGATAACCCTAAACGTAGAAAATCATGGGTTGACCCTAGTCAATCTTCGACATCGACGCCAAAGCTCAATATCCACGCCAAGAAGGTTTTGCTTTGTATCTGGTGGGATTGGAAAGGTGTGTTGTATTACGAGTTGTTACAACCGGGTGAAACAATCACGGCAGACTGCTACCAACAACAATTGATCAATTTGAGCGATGCATTAGAAGAAAAGAAGCCATTTACTGGCCAAGGACATCGTAAAGTGATCTTGCTTCATGACAATGCTCGATCAAATGTTGCGAAAGCGACTCAGGACCATATCTTTGCGTTAGGCTGGGAACTTCTCCCGCACGCGGCGTATAGCCCAGACATGGCGCCTTCCGATTATTACCTATTCCGGTCGCTGCAGCATCATTTAGCTGATATACATTTCGTGAGATTTGAAGAGATACGAAAATGCATTGATGACTTTATCGCTTCGAAGCCGGTGAGCTTCTATCGTCAAGGAATTCGCAAGCTACTCCGAAAGATGGCAAAAAGTCGTTGATGCAAACGGGGAATATTTCGCTGATTAATATTTTTTTGTTTGTTTTTGTATAAAGATTGAATTTTACAAAAAAAAGCTCAGAACTTTTTTGTACACCTAATATATCATCCACTTCTTTTTTTTATACTAAACTTATTATATTAATTTCATTTTACGAGTTCTTTATTTTTTATTATTATATTCAATAATCTTAAGGCCTTTTGTACTCTTTAGTTATTAGGATTATAACTTAGCATTCGTCGTTTCTCTTATCATAGGTAACATTTTAAATCCTTAATTTAGTTAACGCCAATTAGTCAATAACGTTAATGTTAAGAATTCTAGCAAACATTTGATTCTAGCATCCAAATATCTCTTTTAAGCATAAAGGGGGAGAAAATGCAAATAAGTCAATTAATTTTTCATCAATTCTTTATTCATATCGGTACTGCCTGAGTACCTATTGTAGAGTGGGAGTGCTTTCTTACTTACTTGCAAACAACAACACCCTAATCAACAGCATAATAATAAACAAATCCTAATATTAATCCTAATATTAATAAAGTTGGAAGGTAATAACCCTACACATCTTAGTCACCCTACACATCTTAGTTGCTCAGTCGAATAGTTTCTCATGTCACCTTACTTAGTATAACAAAAATCATATAAAAACTCTACATAACCAGACGAGAGCAACGCTGAGGTAAAGTGCGTTAAAACGCCTAATGGTGAATTCTTCTCTTTCGGAGAAAGATAACGGCTGCTAGTTGACAAACGAAAATGCTTCGAACGATCTAGAAAGGCTTTTTCTTTTATTACCGGAAACGCGAGACTCTGAAAAAATACACAGAATTCTTCTCGAGCTTGGCCTGTGTACTAAGTCCCAAAAAAAAGGGAAAAACTATCTTGGGGTGTAAAACATGAAAATTTAACTCCAGACAGAGCGAGACGTGACCAGTGGTACTCACATAGTATAACACGTTATTTTAAAAGAAAAGGGAGACAAGAATTTTATTGTCCGTTTCTCTTATACGAAACCATTTTCTTCCACTTGAATGCTATATAATAAATATGATAGAGTTAAGCCAAAATTTATCCATTTAGTCATTGATTTACAAACTTTCTTTCAAACTTCTTATCGTTTCTTTGAATCTAGTTGTAATCATGATGATAATAACAACACAACAACAACAGCAACAACAACAACAACAGTAATAATAATAGTAATAGTAATAACAATAATAGCAATAATAATAATAAACTCAATTAAGTAATCGAAATAAGTATTTTTCTATTGAATCCGAATGTCTCCGCATATATCAAAATTTTGCATTCTTCATTCTCTTCAACAAGAAGGAATAAATCTTTTCTATTCAAAAAGTAAATATACACGTATTAATAAATTTTACATATAAAACACTTAAGGTAATTTTCTTTGTAAAAAGAAAGAGTGAATGATGCGCACAATTTAACTTTAAGCAGTATTGTGAATACAATGCAACGGCATATCGATCCGTAATTTTAAAAAACTGTAAGCAAAGACAAGGAAGAACGAAGGAATAAGAAAGGGGTTTTGGTCGCCTGTTTCTTCCTTTTTCCTCATATAAACTCGAGATTCACATGCAAACGATATTTGCATGTGGATCCTCCTAGCGCAAAAAAAATCGAAAAAGAGGAATCATTATCTTATTGCCGCAAATGTTATGCACCCTCAACATTTGTCTAAGGCGGGGGGTGTCACGTTCGGCGGACTTGAATTATTCTCTTTCGGAGAAAGATAACGGCTGCTAGTTGACAAACGAAAATGCTTCGAACGATCTAGAAAGGCTTTCTCTTTTATTAAACGGAACGGCGAGACTCTGAAAAAATACACACAGAATTCTTCTCGAGACACGTCCTGTCATCCGGAAACAATAATTTTTTGTGGAGAAAACAGTCTTGCCGGCGCCGAAAGATTTATAGCATATTAATAAAATTTGAAATACTAACAAAATCAAAATTCCTGACGCGTCGGGATTTTTCGAGGCCGACACCCCCGAAAGCTGGAGGGGAGACTAAGAAAACGTCAATCAAGAGAAAGCGATCGGCAGCCGTTGGTGAACATGCCAATGGGTAATTAAGGAATGACGGATGAAATTTTCATAAACTAACTAATTCCGTCATTCGCCAGGAAAACATAAAAACAACCACGATCCACAGAGCGCCGCTCCCCTCCTTTCCCTACACTCGCAATTTTTCCGAATTATCATTCGAAGACTAACATAGAGATCCATCACGTCTCAGATCCTTCCCACCTATTAGAACCCTATAAACTGCGATTTAGAGCAAATCACTCGCTTCACTTTCTTCACCTTCCAAACGGCATCTTCTGGAACAGTCAAGAAACCCATTTTTCCATAATATTAGAGTCTATGCGCGATCATATAATCTCGTTGTGAGACGAATCTCCAGCACGGATCCTGCCAACCAACCAATTCTCAATCACGATTTGTGCTCAACAATAACAAAAGTGAGTCTTAATTATTTTTCTTTCCGCGTTTAGTTGGCCGTTCGATTCTTTTTTTCTTCCTTAAGTCATCCCCTCACTCCAGCTGTAAATCCATAGGATTCGCATGCCGCTGATATTTTCGGTGAAAGCCAAAATCCTAACTCCAATTTCTGCTCCATTAAGATTGGCAAGCCGTCGATTAACTCGATGAAGCTGCCCTGCCCGGCTTCTCAATACTCCTACCTCGTTTAAAACCTTTTCTTTAAACCAATTTTATATTTCTGATAATGAACCAAACAGAAATATCAACCAACATCCCGAAGAACCAAACAAAACAAGCGTTAAGACTTTCGGGAGAAGCAAAACAAGCGGGCTCGTCACAAAAATGAATGCGCTGTCGAACTCGCGGAACAATTAATAGAGGTGGAACCTTGCAACCATAATGTTAGAAAAATACGTCACCGCCCTCCGCTCCGCGACAGAATTCGAGCAACAATGTACTCCAGAGAATTTCGATTTGAAAAAATTCTTGTCCGCCAATTCCCTCAATCCTCCATTTCACCTCTGGGTATCTTTTACGTAAAAGATTGCGTTTTACGCAAGTTTAAACCTACCCTCGAATTTTAGGAGAAAATCTTCAAACGCCAACCCAACGCCATCCCCATATACATTTCTAACGAGATGTTCCTCCCTTATCTTATACTAGCTAAATGTTTCATTCTTCATCATATTTTGCGCCCGACCCCATCGATATATTGACCATAACGAAATTTTTATCTCGAGCAATTAGAAATCCAGTAATACGCGAAGTTACAATTATGTACCGCCATAAAATTTTCATAAATTTTATGGCGGTACATAAAATTTTCGTAAATCTTAACCTTTGTACCGCGTAATGTAGATCCATGTGATTTCGTTTTTCTAAGTTTAAATAATCAATATTATTATTAAATATAAATGTAAACTCAAGCTCCGTTTATGTATTTCTCTTCTTTCATTTACTCATTAAATTTTTGTTAAACTGAGTTATGTTTTAATTATTTTAAAAATAAACTTCGACTATTCCCGAGCTTTGAAGATCGCAGGTTAGGACTTGGGATAGGACCTCGTGCGATCTTCGATTCTCTGACCAAAAAACGGATCACCAACAGCGCTAGCGCAGGTAGATCATCGACATTATCCCGTTACCCTGTGCTCAAAGAGTGCGTTCGATTCGCAGGTTGATACTTCAATGCCGATCTGAGAGAATAAAAAACAGTTCCGTGCGTCCACCCGAACTCTCTCTCTCTTAATTGAATTGCCTTTCCTTTCTTTCGAAGCTCGGACGTAATAATACAATATGACAGATAATATCACCATGTAACGATGAGTATAATTACTACTTTTATTAACTTTCAATCGTAAAACTAATGAGTTACGTAATTTCTGATATTACCGGTAACATCAGTGTCAGTCGCTAGCTGCTTTTTGGTTTCTTTCCGGTGGACAACTGCATGCTCCGATATCACGTGCGACTTTAATCCAAAATATTTTTTGTTTTTTTAAATAATATTATATAGAACGTTAGATATAATTATTAGAAATATCTTTATATATTTTTTTTATATTTTTTGCAAGTATTTCATATTTTACAAGAAAACGGTATCCAATAAACAGATTATCTAAAATTGACGCATAACTTTACCCAAACAGTACATAGTCGACTAACAACCGTTAGTCGACTATAAATCGGCAGAAGAAGTCTAAAGTCGACGTTAAAGTTAGACTAAATGTCGACTTTATGATAACTGTAAGCTAACATTTTTTATTTGGTTATGGCGACTAGGTTGATTTTTGGCCAACAATAAGTCAACTTTCAAACAATGTTATAAATCGACATCGATTAGGTTATGATGATTACGTCGACATTTAATCGACAATAAGTAGACTATTATTTAATAAATAAGTCAACTTTTAGGCAATATTCATAGTAGTGGCATTATTAATAGTGGCATTATATAATAAAAAATTAAATGCAATTCTTTTTACAAAGCTTTTTATTATAAAATATAAAACGTTTCAAATGTCAACATTATAAACATACTTTACAAACTTTTACATTATGGTACTTTCAAATAGACAGAGAAGACAGCGCAGACACCAGAGAGCAGAAAATCGCAATTGCTCCTTCGATTCTGTTCTGTAAAAATAAATTGAAAATTAAATAACAAATATTTTTTTACGTAGATATGAAAAAAACATGAAATTGTAATATTCATTTATGAAAGAATTTACTTCTATACAGAATACAGAAGACAGAGAAGACAGTGCAAGCAAAAGAGAGCAAAAAAAATCGCAATCGTTCTTTCAAATTTGTTCTGTAAAAGCGGATTGAAAATTAAATAGCAAATATTTTTTTACACAGATATGAAAAAAACGTGAAATTGTAATATTAATTTATCAAAGGACTTACCTTTGAACAGAGAAGACAGACCAAGCAGTAGAGAGCAGAAAATTGCTCCTTCGAATTTGTCTGTAAAAACAAATTAAAAATTAAATAGCAAACATTTTTTACATAGATATAAAAAAAAACATGAAATAGTAGTGTTAATTTATGAAAGCACTTACCTCTGAACAGAGAAGACAGAGAAGACAGAGCAGACAGCACAGGCACCAAAGCAAAAAATTGCAATTATTGCTTTGAATCTGTTCTGTAAAAGATTGAAAGTTAAATAGCAAATATTTTTTTACATAGATATGAAAAGAACGTGAAATTGTAGTATTAATTTATGATCATGTTCATGAAATCAAAGAATAACAAATCATCAAAGAATAACAAAAAAAAGAATAACAAATCATCAAAGAAATAACAAAAAAAATAATATTGCTTTATTAATTTTATAATTTTTACAACGTAACCTTAAATTTTGAAAAGCACTAATTTTTCGAGAAATTAGCAAATATCAGAAAAAATATTTTTAAAAATGTATTTTTAGTAACATCTTCTAAATTTATTTTACAGTTTCTATTAATATCAAGAAAAAAAAGAAAATTATCTTGGATTATATCGCTGGTCACATCGAGTCACGTTTTACTAATATCGCACGTTGTGTTGCCATATAATCTAATATGAATGTTGGATAGAAATCAAACAAACTCAGAAAGAATTATACTGTTGCGGCCGTGCGGTATTCCGTTCGGCGCTGCTAAAAGATAATCAATATCAATCGATAAGAGTTTAAATAGAGGATCGGCCCTTGGCAACGCGTCGTTCTCCGACTGTTTTATAGATTTGACGGCCGGATTCTGCGGTGGCCGGACGCGTTTCTGTACCGTTGGTTTAATAAAGAGCGAGTCTTTCTTAAAACAGTGTTCTTCCTTTCCGAGAGCGCTCCGCCGAGTATCGCGATCACGGGAATTAACGTCGCGAACGCGACAATACTAACGCTTAATGGTGCGTTCCACTTAACGTTCACAATATTGACTTGGCGTCAAATATAAATATCAAATTAGAATTCTTATAATTTAATAACGCATCTGTACAATTAAAAATGAACATAAATTTGACAATATTAGTCGACTAAAAATCTAATGAAAAGTCGACTTTAATATCCTCGGAAATAATTAAGTTAATCGGAAATAATTAAAGTTAACTTTAAGTCGACTTATTGTAAGACAAATAAAGTCGATAAAAATCATTACAGAAAGAATCGGCTAAACGTTGACTTTACAAATCGATTTCAAGTCGACTAAAAAAAGTCGACAATTAGTCGACAAACAGTCAATTGCTGTATGAATTAAAATATCTTTCAGAGTTATAACGGTCCGTCTTCGCCGGACGATGTCGTGCGAATTCGGATGCGCGGACGTGCTCGTCGGTTTGGAAATTAATAAAGTTATTTGATTCAGATATTGGTTAAAAAATATTATTAGTTAAAATATATTTATTGGATTTGATGATATGGATTCTCAACGATATAGATTTGCTTAGCGCGCCCAAATAAGAAGGGAGGGTGTGCGTCACGGCGGGGCCCGACCACGAATCAATCGTGAAAACTCGTAATTATTTTTGCGAAAAAATACCATCTCAGCCAGGAATCGAACTGGATCTCCTGCTTACCGAGCAGGCATCTTATTCCTTCAACTACCGAGGCATGTGATAATATTTATCACAAATAACGTGTTTAGAATAACACGTCAACAATACAATGATACACATATATACGTATATTACAATATACATATATACATGTGAAAGACATTCTCTCGAATCCCTCTCGAATTGGTAGGTGTTATGTGCTGTACGTGCATCTTTCGGTGCGCCTGAAGTATGCGGAGTGCACTCGAGTGCGCGACGCGTGCGTCGGAGCGAGTGATTAGTTCGTAACGGGGCCTACTGATCGCGTAGGTGAGTGACTGATTGAATGGCGATTTGTTGGTAACGCTCGCAGTGCGTGCCGCGTTATTCATTGTTGTCGCGTGATCGATGCGCAAATTCAAATGTCAGAAGAATGCTTGCTCCTGTTCGTGGATTTTATACGAGAGACAAGTATATTTGTCGGAGACTGAGAATACTCCGTCCCGTGTGCTCGTGTAATGGTAAGAGTGGTAAGTATACTTGTCACTCGTTTCTCCTATCTTCCAACTCCGAGATGGAGCATTCTCAGTCTCACCACTCTTATCATTACATGAGCACATGGAACGAAGTATTCTCAGTCTTCGACAAGTATACTTGTCTCGTTCTACTTTGCTCGTATCGTTAGCAAGGAAGCGTTGAGACTGAGAATGCTCTGTCTCGGAGAAGTGAGAGCCAAGTATGCTTGACGGGGATTGAAAATGCTCTGTCCCGATTTTCTCATTTTTGGAGATGGATGATACCTGGTGTCGAGTATGCTCAGCGGAGATCAGGAATGTCTGGTCTCGGTTAGGAGATAGAAACAGGTTAGAGGATCGGATCAGTCTGGTTGTTTTATCGAAGCCAAGTTTATATACTCGTCGCGTTTTGTTATTTTGCAGCTTGCAAAATAGCGCGAGTCGTCGACGGTATTTGACACGCACATGATAAGTGCGTGTTTGTTGCGCGCGCAGCGGTCGGTACGTTCGATATCGGGCACGGAGTCCGGTCGCACTTACACTTAGAACTTATACTGCGCGGAAGACGTATCGTTACAGAGTTCTTTATTTAGTGAGATATCTTTCTTAAAGATACTTTGAAGTTGTCTTATGCATCGATTTTAGACATTCTGCTCATTGAGTATAAATTTTGAAGTTATTAAAAAAAGTGCCTAAAAAATGCTTTAGAATTTATTAGAATAGCCAAAAGACATCTGATAAGATGTCTAAAAAATGTCTTATAAAACTTGCAAAAGTTGTCTCATAAGATGTTTAAAAAGTGTCTTATAAGACATCCAAAAGTCTTATAAGACATCTAAAATCAGGACATAAGACGTCTTTTAGTATATCTTTTTGGACGTCCTATTAGCCATTAGAGTGTCTTTTAGTCGTCTTTAAAACGTTTTAATGTTGGGTACATAGATTAACTTTAATTTTAATTTAATTTACTTTATATTTTTCATTTCAGTTCTGAAAATTAGGAAAAAATAAAACTGAATTAAGGATGCTAAGATAATACTGAAAGATATTTATTAGATTCGAAAAAATAAACGAAGACCGACTGGATTTGAACTCGGGATCCCTCGTTTACTAATCTGACACTTAGTCTGCACGAATTTTTGAGTACTAGTAAATATATACTAAATTTATTATTTTTACATAACTTTATTTAATAAAAGAAAGAGTTTATTTTAATAATAGATGTTTTTATGAGTTGAAATAGCTTTTATTTTTTTATAAAAGCACAATTTATATAGAAAATATACTCTTAAGTAGTAAATGGCATGTCTTAACTAGATCATTAAGAAAATAGATATAAGTAGACAGCCATTATAAAAATAATTTTTTCAAGCTTATAAATTTTTTTTTCTTCCAATGTTTGAAGATAATTTTTTTAATAAATATTGAAAAATGCAAGTTTTAAATATTAATATATTTTGTATATATAATATAAAATAAAATATATATAGACTAATATATAATATATATAACTTAATAATTATAAATATTTATTGCAATGTTCATATACTAGAAACATGCTCAACTATTGGGACATTTATTTTAAGTAACGTGTTACCTCCCAATTCTGTATATAATAATACATAAATAATTTAAATAATTTAAATAATTAAATATATAACACTATTTTATAATAATGTTATAATTTTATAATAATGTATTATTAACAGATGCCGAAAAATTTTCGACAGTTATCTTTACGGCAACAAAATCGACGTCTTGAAGCATACGAAAAAAAGGAACGACAACCAATTGTATACAAACCTATAGTCAAAGTCAATTTACAGTCGCTAGCTGATACAAGTCAGTCGCTAGCAGATACTGTACCTAAAAAACAGTGTGCTTTATCTGATTGGAATTCAGACAATGATTTAAATGTACTTTCTATAGACCCAAATTCAACTATATCTAATTCTGATATTCACGTTATTGTTGAACCGCAAAGTAAAGACAATACTGGAGGACAGATTCATGAAAATCAACATCTTTCAAATTGGTTACATTTTTGGAAACTTAAACATAACATTACTAACACTGCTTTATCAGAATTATTGAATAAATTGCATTCATGTGGTTATACTGATCTGCCTAAGGATGCAAGAACGCTGTTAAATACGCCGAGAAATAGTATCATACAGGTATCAGAAGATAATGAAAGCTTTTTTCATTACGGTCTAGAAGAAGCATTAATTGAATTGATACGCAAAAAATTTATAATCAGCAATGATGTGATTTTGATTGACTTAAATATCGATGGACTCCCAATAGCAAAAAGCAGTAAAAGTCAAATTTGGCCAATATTAGGTAAAATTTATGATGACAAAAGATTTTCACCATTTGTAATTAGTGCTTATGGATACAAGAAACCATCTTCTCCAGATAATTTGTTAACACCTTCTGTGAGGAATATAAGATTCTCCGAGATAAAGGATTTATTTTCGGCAAGAAAAGATACACTGTATTAATTAGAAGTGTAATTTGCGATAGTCTTGCAAGAGCATTCGTAACTTGTACAAAAGGTCATAATGGATTCTTTGGATGTGGAAAGTGTATGCGAGAAGGCATTTATTCTAATCATCACATGTTATTTTTGAAACCCAGTGCACCTCTTCGAACTGATGACAATTTCAAAAATAGAGTACAAGAACATCACCATACTGGTGTATTTCCTTTCGAATCAATACAACTGCCAATGGTTTCATAGTTTCCTTTAGATTACATGAACTTGGTGTGTTTAGGAGTTATGAAGAAACTCTTGCAATTATGGACTAGTATATCAAACATCAAGATTAAGTGGGCGAAAAGTAGCAGAGAGTTGTCAGAAAAGTTAATTACAATGTCGAAATGGGTACCGAAGGAGTTTGCTCGAAAACCACATTCTCTGGACGAATTAAAATATTAGAAAGCGACAGAGTTGCGGGAATTTTTACTGTATCTTGGACCTGTTATCTTGATAAATATTATGCCTGAAGATAACTTACTTCATTTCAATGCAATAAATTGTGCAATACGGATATTGTGTCATCCAACAAATTATTTCCGTAACAATAAATACACCAAAGATCTACTGAATGAATTTGTACATATATTTAAATATTTATACGGTGAAGAAACTATCGTTTATAATGTGCATAATTTAATTCATATTAATGAAGATGTACTGATGTTTGAATCATTGGATGATTTTTCTGCTTTTCCTTTCGAAAATTACATGCAGGTTATAAAAAAAATGCTGAGAAAAGCCGAAAAACCACTACAGCAATTATATAATAGAATTTCTGAAAATTACAACGCAGTTCTTCAATCGGATTATAACAAAAGTATACCTATATTGAAAAACAAATGATTAAACTTCCTCCAATGAATTGTATCAATGCTTATTGCACCATTGAATTCAGCAACTTTCAATTGGAAAATAAGAAACCCAATAATTGTTGTTATCTCAAGGACAAAATAATTGTCGTAATTGAACATATTTGTTATAACGAAGAGGGAATAGGTGTTATTATTGAAAAAAAGTTTTTAACAAAAAATTTGTTGTCATTTTATCCTTGTGACTTACAACACATGGACATATATGTGATTAAAAATTTATCAACGGATGAACAGATGTGGCCAATTACAGAAATCGTTAATAAAGCTGTTCAACTTCCGTTTGAATACCCAACTTCTTGGTGTTGCATGCCATTATTACATTCTTCATCCAATTAAAATAATCCTATCAACAATAACAATTGTGGAATAATATGCTTAGCAATAGAGATTTCAATTACGTATTACTTATTTTTCTGTTTTATGTACTTTATAAATAAAAATATTAAGTGTAACATTTTCTTAATAAAATTAACAATGCTACAAATTTAGTACTGTCTTTTGACATATCTTCATATAATATATACAATATTTTATAAGCTCTTCATTGTTGGTCATTTTATAATTACTTATATTAATATATGTTTTTAAATTTTTACAGATGTTTTACGTATTGTTATATGATACGTATTGCATAACAGTACCAGAAACATGGATAGACTTTGGGCAGTCTACATTTAAAATGCCTAAAAAAACTAAACAGCTTTCTCAAGCTCGTATGAAACAGTTGCCATGTAATGAATGGGATGAATTTAAATTTAATAAGAGCTTTGGTCCTTATGAAAATTATTCAAATGCACGGGCTGGTGAAAAAGCAGTAAGCGAAATGTCTGCGTCAGATGACAATATTGTTATACAGGAACAAACAAAGGAAACAAAAAAAAGACTTATAAAATCGCGAAAATTTTATGACGACAGTGATGGTATATAATAATTTATATTATATGTTTGGTTTTTGTAAAAAATAAATATAGTGATGAAAAACTGAATAATGAACGCGTTAGTGTGCATGTCTAGTCTATAATAAATTTTATATATTACAGTCAAAATATAAACCTGTTATAATAATTTTGAAAATTTGTAGATGAAAAGAAAAAAAAAGAAGAGATTTTTCATGTCATCACATTATATACCAGAAAATGAATATATATCAGATTCACTGAGCCTATCGAATAAGAAATTGTCAACTAAATCAGTCAACCAAAATATAATTCCACATAAACACTTTTATAATAATATAATAAAATAATAATTATAATAATAGACAATATACCATTAATAAATATAAAATTTAAATTTAATTCTTATCCTTAAATTTATAAAAAAAATATAAAAAAAAATTGAATCCCTAATACCCAAACTATTACACATATAATTAATGGCAAAATAATTTTTCAACGCATGTGTGTGTGTGTGTGTGTGTGTGTGTGTGTGTGTGTGTGTGTGTGTGTGTGTGTGTATGTTTATTTATTTATTTATTTATTTATTTATGTGTTTAGCATATACATCTACAAAAAACCAAATAACGAGGTTACTGCAAATATGGACAATGTTTTTGAAGATTGGTTAAATGTTACAGATAGAATTT
The DNA here is from genome assembly GCF_055798465.1 of Pogonomyrmex barbatus. Classification (NCBI taxonomy): domain Eukaryota; kingdom Metazoa; phylum Arthropoda; class Insecta; order Hymenoptera; family Formicidae; genus Pogonomyrmex; species Pogonomyrmex barbatus. The sequence goes on from NW_028297123.1 coordinate 152,497, forward strand.
TGGAATATAAACCTGTAACAGATATCGTAAAAAGTGATGGATTGAAATACAATAATACAGGTATTACATTAATTAATATTTACATATTTGATTGTTGAAAAAAATGTTATCTTATTCGACTTCTTACAAAAAACGTAACATTTGAAATTGAATAAAATATATTATTCAATTTCTTTAAAGTTTGAATTATATCTTATAGGATTATAGGAAAATATAACTTTGTGCAAGATAATATTTAAAAATATGATAACTGTATATAAAAGCAAATGTAGAGATATCTTTTTCGTTTTATGAAATAAAAATGTAAAAATCTATTTAGAAAATTAAATATAAAGACATATTTTTTATTTTGCTTTTCAGAAACACAACAACCAGTGGTGATAAACAAGATAGACAATAAGCTCGATGATAAACAAGAAAAACAAGGAACTGTAAGAGGTATTTGAAATCATTACTATATATATATATATATATAGTAATGATTATATATATATATTATATATATATATATATATATATATAGTAATGATTATATATATATATATATATATATATATTACTATATTAATACATAAATTTAGTAATAAATGTAAATATTTATAAATAACAAACCTTATTTCTATTTATACTGTTTTTCAGAAATGCAGAAAGCAGTTGACGACATAGTTGAACCAAAAAAAGATAAAACAGCTTTAGTGACGTTACATGGTATGTTTGAAAGTAATTTTCCACTCCTGTAATGCCATATACTTATTGACTAATGTTAATATAAACATATTTAGGGAGAGTCTTCTAAACATATAATGCGCATATAGTACACATTTATTTATATTGGGCGATGTCTTTTTCTATTACTCATTAATCTCTTACTCATTAATTTATTAAAATAATATATTTTGATATACATACACACACACGCACGCACATGCGCGCGCGCGCGCGCACACACACACGCACACACACACACACACACACACACACACATGTATATGTATATATATATATATATATATCAAAATATATTAAAATAATATATTTCCCCTTGATCTCTTCTACACCTACAATGCAGCTCGTAGCTTTATCGTGGGACACCCTGTGTGTGTGTGTGTGTGTGTGTGTGTGTGTGTGTGTGTGTGTGTGTGTGTGTGTGTGTATATATATATATTATATGATTGGTTAATTTAATATATTATATCAATTAATTTAATATATTAAATTAACCAATCAGCAATGTGAGCTATCAGATCCCACTCTATGTTTCTTGCAATTTTTTAGGAGATTCAGCTCGGCCAAGAATATTATCAGATATAACATTCCGTCCTTCTACAAGTAAATCGAATCATTTTGTATATCAATCATTGTTTGATATTATACAAAATAATGAAAATAAGGAAAATAATATGGACAAGGAATCAATAGAGTTGGAGCACTCAATTTGTTGTGGTAAGTTTGGTTTTACTTATTGATTACTAATAGATCTAATAATTATCACAAACTCAATAATTAAATAAAATCAATAATTAAATTAATTTCAATAATTAATTTCTATTGTACATTTTCAGTTTTATCTTATTTTTAATTGTTTGCTTCTTGTTGTTTTATTGTTCAGAAAAATGTCGTCGAGGATATTATACAAAATTTGCGACAATTGAGCATAAGCTGAACAAAATGATTCATTTCCTAGAAAATGGAAATGAACGAAATGAAATACAAGAAGTCGACTTTTCTCTTTTACCGAATTTCCCTCTCAGTACAGTATAGCAAATAGATAATTTCAACAATAGATTAGAAGATGCGAATGTTCGACGACTATTTGTAAGTATTTTATTCTTTATAAATTAAAAGGCTTACAGTGACTTATGGCTTGATGGCTTTAATTAATTACATTAATAAAAATTAAGTAAATTATATTCAGTCATCTAAATGTATAAAAGTAATATTATATTTTATTAATTATAATAATTACTATTAATTATTGATTTAAGTATGTATATATATATATATATATATATATATATATATCATACGTCAGTTTTAGTAAAAATTTCAATTAGGAACATATTCATTCTTAAATAAATGAATGTAATTATCATAAAAATGTAATTAAATTTATGTTTTTATTAATATAATAATCATATAGTGAAAATTTATTAAAAATAATTAAAAGTATCAAGATTATTTAAAAAATATATAAATTAAGCAAATTATGCAATAAATAATAATGAATAATAAATGCTCACATACACATTTAAAACATTTAAATATACATTTGTTACAGATGGTAAAAATGTTACAATTGGGTGGAGAAACTGTATCAAAACTTGTAAGGAATATAATGTTTCAAATTTTTGGATATGAACTTGCACAGGCATACTCATAGACGGGACAAAAGAAGAATAAATCAGCATTCAGAAAATCAAAATTAGCCGATACAATAATTGGTATATCAATTTTGTACGATTACTTTTTTAATTATTAATGGATTACGTCGTAATAAATTACGACACGTCTAGAAGATAGACAGAGATATTCTTACTTGCTCATTCGCTCATTTTCACACTCGTTCATTTTGTCACTCGCTTATTCGCTCAATCATTCATTTGCTCACTGGATTACTCGTTTATTCGCTCACTCATTTTATTTCTATCTGTCATTGTCATTGTCTATGTCTTTGTTCTGTTTCTGTCAAAAACATAATCTGAAGAAATGTAGTTTTTTTTTAAATAATTATGTTTACATAGACTTTTCCAAACTCCTCTCATAAATTATGATACTTCCTCGGCTGAGATGTGCTTGAAGAGATTTATGCTTCTTAAAAATTTCCTCCACAAGAAAAAAAGAACAACCGTTCCTTGTAATCTCGTATTCGATCTGATTAAGTTGCGTCGCTTGTATCTATTTGCTGGACTCGTGCTATAATTAGTTAACGTTAAAATAATAATTAAAAAAATAATCGTATAAAATTTTCATATCGAAATTTGTCTCAAATTTAAATCAAAACATATCTGATTATTCCGAATCACATTGTACACTTATATAATAATAAAAATATTTGTATATAAGCTGAATTCTGATATTCACTGCTAGTATTGAAAATCTATAATATACGTGTCCTGAACTATATTTAAATATTTAAATATAGTTCAGGATACGTATATTGAAATGCAGTTATATTTATATCGATTATTTTATTACTTCGTTTGTAGCCATTGTTTTAAAGAAAGATTCAAATATCAATTCAAATATCACGGTAACTAATAATAGAGGAATGTATGCAAGAGTGGTTGCGACGATCTGGTGATAGATTGCAAATACTACAGAAATAGGTTTTTTTATATATATAAAAATGTGTTTTTTATATTATAAATTTTATTTAAAAGTTTATATTTCTAATATTAATAGTTAATAAATATATATTAAATAGACGAAAATAAATATAAATAAAGCTTTGTAAAGAATGTCTATTTATTGTCGACTAAAAATCGACGTAATCACCATAACCTAAATTAAATAATCTGAAAGTCGACTTATTGTCGGCCAAAAATCAACCTCGTCGCCATAACCAAGCAAAATATGTCGACTTATAGTTGTCATAAAGTCGACTTTAAGTTGACTGATATGGCTGACTTATAGCCGACTATAGTCGGGACATTTGTCGACTATTAGTCGACTATAAGTTGACATTCAATCTAATTTTAAAGTCGACTTTAGGCTTTTTCTGCCGACTTATAGTCAACTAATATTCGGCTTTATGCTATTTGGGGAGTCTTCATCTACCGGAATTTTATTCGAAACTTGGAGCTTTTGCTCCCGAATTCGTTCACTTTTTTTGAACGATCGATACGACATTGGAGTACTTTTACTCCTCGATTTTTTTCGTCCACTTTTGAGCGATCGACAACGACATTGGAGTATTTTAACTCCCCGAATTGGTTCATTTTGAACAACATACAAACGACACACACAAAATCGACGGAATTCTCCCTATCAGGTAACATAGGCTGTATCCTCTCTGAAGTAACATGGGCTGAATCCCACTTCTGAGATGAAAGATATTTATTAGATTCGGAAAAATAAATGGAGACCGACTGGATTTGAACTCGGGATCCCTCGTTTACTAATCTGACACTTAGTCTGCACGACCACGACGGCTCCTCTCTGTTAGCTGTTTATATTCCGAATCTCTTTCATGACCTTATGGTTGTCTAATTCTTACAATACTATAAAAATGAATGCTTTTTAAAGCTCGGTTGCCTCACCACAAAACGTCGGAGTTGATCGTCTGGAGGTGGCGTCTGATAATGGCGAGATTACAAAATATTGTAGCTCTGAAGGTAACACACCGCGTAGGATAATTTATTTAAAACAGAACATCAGTTACTTTCAGATATGTATATGATAATATGCTTTATATTTTGTATAGCTCGATGCCATCTTATCAGGTATTAGCGATAATCAAGAAACGTCGGAAACGCTCGATCATCGCACAGCGCGTAAAGCGCGAAAGAGTACGAAAATATTTCTGTTTTCTTCTCACACTATGTCGTGAGCGCAAGAGAGACAATAATATTTCTATCCTTTTCTATCGTTTCCAGCTGGCCGAACTTCGAGCGCACATGTACGTGTCTCTCCTTTGTATGCGTGCCATGCGTCTCTCCTCATAGTCGGTCCTTCCAATCAGGGGAACATTCCGACTTTCAAGTCATCGATTTTGCTGAATTTTTATTAAAATGTTGTATTAATATAGATGTAACAATATATAGTAATATATTATTCAGAGATAATGTACTTTTCAACTATTGATGAGAAATTGCGATTTGACTTTTAGCACACTCCATTAATATCATTGCAGTAAAATGTATGACCAAGGTTGACGTAGCGTAGTAAATTAGATGCTGCTCTAGAAATGTGGAGATCACGTGTTCGCATCTCGGTATTTTATAAATCTTTTTTTCTTTTTTTTTACATTAATTTTTTTTGTTACAAAGAAAAATATTTAGTACATATAATAGTACATATAATACGAAAACAAATTCTTTATATATTTAAACTTTTTTATTTTTGTTTTAAATAAAAGTGGACAGTGCTAATATGGCAAGTTTAGACGTATATGCCCAAACAGCACAAAGTCGACTGTTAGTCTAGACTATGAGTTGGCAGAAGAAGTCGATTTTAAAGTTAGATTAAATGTTAACTTAGCGAACGTTAATTTAGCCGACTAATAGTCGACAAATGTCCCAACTATAATCGACTATAAGTCAGCCATATCAGTCGACTTAAGGTCGACTTTGTGACAACTATAAGCCGACACTTTTTACTTGGTTATGGCGACTAAGTTGACTTTTGGCCGACAATAAGTCGACTTTCAGTCAATGTTATAAGTCGACATCGATTAGATTATGGTGAGTATGTCGACTTTTAGTCTACTATTAAGTAAACTATTAAGTTAATAAATAAGTCAACTTTTAGGCAATATTTATAGTAGTATTAATAGTGATATTATATAATAAAAAATTAAAGGCAATTCTCTTTACAAAGCTTTTTATTATAAAATGTGGAGTACTTCAAACATCAACATAAACATTATAAACATAAATGTTTTACATTATAGATACATGTGTTTTCTGTTATATAAAATATATATAGAAACTTAAGTTTTGTAAAACAAATTTAAGTTTGTAAAAAACTGTTTTTTATATATAATATATAAAAAAATATTTTAAAGCATATTGCGCAATAAAAACAATATAAAATTTTTATATTTCTTTCTCAAGAAAGTGAGATGTCAGATATCCGAATAAATTGAATTATTAGAAATTTGACATTTGACCATACTAGTTTCTATGTTTCCATTGATCCTTCGGATTGCTTCTTGCTTTGCCTTCCTTAGGGGAATGGCGTCGAACATGAAGCAAGACACATTGTGATTCTGTTTGAACTTGATTTGTCGCACTTCTAGTTCCGGTTTTTCAAAGTATGGCATTACGTGCATTACCTGAATGTACACTATCTTGGGATCCAATTCGCTTATATCGAATACAGAATCGGTACAGAACCGGGACAGAATCCATTATCATTTTAATATTCTCAGATCCAAACTTTTCACTATACTAACGCAATAATCATTTCGATATCTCAATGATCATTTTGGATTCTTTATAGATGTATTCTTGACCATTTTTCTCTTTAAAGTATGCCTAAATAATGGACGTACAATTTTGTTATTTCATGATTTTCTTGACAAGTTTCGTTATTTCTTCATTATAAATTTATATATGCATGTATAAATTTTTTTGGATTACAAAAATATGCATTCTGAAATAATAATATATCTTACCATGCCAAAGAATGCTACTCTGTAAAATCTCCCAAGCAATCTCTTTTCAGTTCGTGTCATTTAATGTATAATATAATTATACATCTATAATTTTATTTCAGGTTTGCGCCAAATGCGAGTAATAATTAGCTAAAGCTTCGTAATTTTTCTTCTTCTTTTTCTTCTCGTACATAGGAACTAAACAATATAAGTGCCAAAGCAATTCGAAATGCTCGGCTTTCTCCAACGTATCGGCACAAACTTCTAATTGTTCGAGTAAAAAACTTTCATTATATTGAATATCTTGAACATCTAAAAATCTTCAAATTAATATTTCTTATATCTTGATTTATAGATACATGTAACACAATAAAAGCGCAACAAAGGATAAATATAATACAGTAAAAACATACAAATTTGACCAGCATCAAGTTTGAGATTCCGCTCATCTTTCAATATGTTCATGAAATTTAATCAAAAGCCTTTGCGCTCCACGGATGAACTTTCCGCAATTTCAAATATTCAATCATTACCGCTGCTATATGCTATTGACAACAAGCAGCCTTAAAAATTAAAAGTATATGTTATTAAAATATGCGTTAAAAATCTCGTTGAATAACATTGAATAAATATTTAAAATACATAAAAATATATTTTTATGTCAACATAATAAAAATATGTATCTCTGAGAAATTGCCATCTTTGGTATGATTCCTAGCCATCATCTCCAATCATGTATGTCTCAATTCGGGTGTGTTGGCATAAGAATTAGCCAAATTATATTGTAAATCAACCAGCATCTCAGAGTCATTGTTATATTCCCGCATTTGCGCAGTTGTCATTAAAATTGTTCTTTTAATAAGATCTTTCACTTCAATTAGAAAACCTGTACTCTTCATCATTTTATCAAAAGAGGCATAGCTGTTGATTAATGATAATGATTCTTGAAATCGTGAATTGTTCAGATTAATTACATCCTTCAACATTTGAGAAAATAAAATTATCATCTACAAATATGTAATAGATTTTAAAGCTTTCATTCTGCTAAAATCAACAAAAAGACAAAAACGTATGACATAAATAAAACAAACTTAGCAATTGTGCTTTCAACAAGAGTACTGTACCTATAAATGCACTCTGATGCCCTTTCCAATAAATCTTTCTAATAAACTCAAAATTACTTCGCATGAGCAAACATACTAAAGCACAGAACTCCTGTATGAAACTTAGCTTACAACAACGTATCAGGGTCTGAAAAGTTTTGAGCCTAACAGAGAAATATTAGGTGAACAAAAAAGTTCTGAGCTTTAGATTTCATACAACCGAAATAACAATTTAAATTTTATATATCTTCCCGACCTTTTGCGGTTTTAAAGCGTTGACATTTGGCCTTCTAAAATGCCATACGGTTTGGCGTTTGATGCACATAACCTCAAAAATCAGTAGTGTTCACGATGGCAATAACAAAAGAGCATATTCGATTTTCTATCCACTTCGCGTTTCATCTGAAGAAAAATGCTGCTGAAGCCACTGCAATGATTTGTGCTACATATGAAGAGAACGCTGTAAGTCATATTACATGTAAAAGATGGTATCAAAAATTTCGCCAAGGAGATTTCAGTTTTGAAGATGAACTGTGTGCTGGACGTCCTCAAAAGATTGAAACGGACGAATTGCAAGCACTGCTGGATATAAACTCTGCGCAAACTGAAAAGAAGCTTGCAGAACAGCTTGGCGCTACGCAGCAAACCATTTCCGTACGTTTACATACGATGGGAAAGGTTCAGAAGAAAGGCAGATGGATTCCGCATGAATTGTCCGAAGACAACAAAAATCGTCGGCGTGACATTGCACTCACTTTGCTTTCAAAGTTCCGGAAAAAAGATTTTCTGCACAAAATCATTACAGGCGATAAAAAGTGGATTCTTTATGATAACCCTAAACGTAGAAAATCATGGGTTGACCCTAGTCAATCTTCGACATCGACGCCAAAGCTCAATATCCACGCCAAGAAGGTTTTGCTTTGTATCTGGTGGGATTGGAAAGGTGTGTTGTATTACGAGTTGTTACAACCGGGTGAAACAATCACGGCAGACTGCTACCAACAACAATTGATCAATTTGAGCGATGCATTAGAAGAAAAGAAGCCATTTACTGGCCAAGGACATCGTAAAGTGATCTTGCTTCATGACAATGCTCGATCAAATGTTGCGAAAGCGACTCAGGACCATATCTTTGCGTTAGGCTGGGAACTTCTCCCGCACGCGGCGTATAGCCCAGACATGGCGCCTTCCGATTACTACCTATTCCGGTCGCTGCAGCATCATTTAGCTGATATACATTTCGTGAGATTTGAAGAGATACGAAAATGCATTGATGACTTTATCGCTTCGAAGCCGGTGAGCTTCTATCGTCAAGGAATTCGCAAGCTACCCGAAAGATGGCAAAAAGTCGTTGACGGTAAACGGGGAATATTTCGCTGATTAATATTTTTTTGTTTGTTTTTGAATAAAGATTGAATTTTACAAAAAAAAGCTCAGAACATTTTTGTACACCTAATAAGTATTTTTTCGGTCAAATATAGTTTTACTTTTCAACATAATCTCCTTTTAAGTCGATACACTTTTCCCATCGATACTCTAATCTCTGTAACCCCTCCAAATAGTAGTTGGCATCTTGCTCCGCAAAATAGTTTACATATGCGATAACCTCCTCGTTCGATGAAAATCTCTGTCTTCCAAGCGAAACTTTAAGTTTAGGAAACAGGAAAAAGTCGCTGGGGGCCAGATCTGGTGAATACGGTGAGTGGTCAACCAATTCGAAGTGCAATTCGTGAATTTTGGCCATGGTGATCGCCGAAGTGTGAGCAGGTGTTGTCTTGATAAAATAGCACTTTCTTCTTCTTCAAATGCGGCCGTTTTTTTGCAATTTCTGCCTTCAGCTTATCAAGTAATGATGCGTAATACGCTCCCGTTATTGTTTTATCTTTTTCAAGATAGTTGATACATACAATTCCGTTATTGTTTTATCTTTTTCAAGATAGTTGATACATACAATTCCGTGACTATCCCAAAAAACAGTCGCTATTACTTTCCCAGCTGATGGAACCGTCTTCACCTTTTTCGGAGCAGGTTCACCCTTTGCAGTCCACTGTTTTAACTGTTCTTTTGTCTCTAAAGTGTAGTGATGGATCCAAGTTTCATCTACAGTTATGAATCGACGCAAAAAATCTGACTCGTTTCGCTTGAACCGTTTTAACAGGGCCTTGGAAATGTTCATTCAAATTCGTTTTTGATCCAAAGTGAGCAAGCGCGGCTCCCAACGCGCGGATAGCTTGCACATATCCAATTCTTCAGTGAATATATGACAAACACGTTCTTTCGATATGCCCATAGTCTCTGTTATCTCTCTAACCTTGATTCGACGGTCGTCCAGTACCATTTGGTGAACATTTTCGATGTTATCAGCGGTGATTGCAGTTTTTGGTCCGTCCCGAACGCTCATTACCAGCCTAGCTGGTACGATCACATTTAAATTCAGCTGCCCATTGTTGTAGCCAGGTCTACAACCAATAATAAAATAATAACCAATAATAAAAGTAGTCCGCATGGCAACAAAATTAGGTTGCATGAATCTCGAAAAGTCTTTCGAAAGATGACACAAATGTGTGACCGCCGAAATTGCGACCAGTCTTTCGAAAGACCGCAGAAATGCATTGCGAGAACATTGCGAAAAAGCTGATCAGCAAATGCCTAAATTTGATGATCAAACCTAAATTTGATGATCAAACCGAGCGTAATATTGATTAATCAATATCACGCAACCGATCGACGCAATCGATCAGAATGCTGATCGGGCATCGATCAGACTATATAACCGGTTACACAAGGCGGAATCAGCAGAGTCAAGAGTCAAGAGTCAAAAGTCAAAAGTAAAGAATAACGTGTCGTTCGGAATCGTTATTATAATTATCGCGCAAGATATTACACGAGCACAGCGAAGTTCACGCGAGCCGTACTACCAGCGTTTCAGGTGACATATTCGGTCGACGGCCGCCAGAGTAACGCGATACGCGCCCGCCGACGTTTAACCGTGTGTGAAAGAAATAAAATAAGCAATACTAAATCCAAGAAATTGTGCAATTGTTAAATAAACCAAGTAACATAAAGAAAGTGTGTTAGTGATTTCAAGAAGATTTCCTTCCATTCTTTTGATCCTGCTCGGAGTCCCAACTCCTTAGGCTTAACGAACCCGACTATCTCTAATATTATCGTTGTAGCCCATCCGGGGTACAACACCATCTTTTTACGGTGGCAAATGATGGGGCAGAATCCCTGTAAACAGCGTCCAACTCGATTTTAATTTGCGCAGGCATATTGCCTTTTAAATGTAAGAATTTAATCACGGCATGATATTCAATTTTTTCCATTTTTACAAAAACACTGACATCGACTGATACAAACGACTGTCAAACAACAACTGAGCGTCCAAAATGGCTGAAATTTTCACAAAAGTCTTTCAAAGCATATACTATTATAGTACTAGAATGGTTTTGACGGTAACGTCATCTTCATGTTAAGGCTCAAAACTTTTCAGATTACCCTCGTAATAACATAAGCGACCGCAAAGCACAGCATTGCTTACAAAGAAAAAATATATTCAAGCTCTATGCATATTTTACATATTTACCATATGCTCTTTATCATCAAAAATGATTAATTATGCATTTATTTCTTTTCCATTATAAAGAAAACTAAAATTTCTAAAATCTTAAAAAAATAATCATCTTGAAAAAGCGCAATAAAATAATTATTCAAAAAAGCTCGAAGTTCAATAAAAACGACGAAGTAACGTCTCAGACAACTTGAAGAAACGATAAATAAATATTGAAAAACTTTTGCATAACAATGTTGTCGTCTTCATTCGCAAAAAGAATATCCTGAGAAAAGTACCATATTGTTACGACCGAGCGGTGTTCCGCTCGACGCTACCCTCATATCGATTTCCAACCTGAAGATCATTCCTTGCCGACGCGGTCGTCAAGCGGTTGTGAAGCGTTGTTGTGAGAGAGTCGATGGCGCGCGAATTTAAGTCGTGTCGCGGTGAATTTATATTGAATTGTAGAAAACTCTTGTTAGCTCCCGTACTTCTGTGTTTAATAAAGTATGTTCTTACATTTTCTAAATTCTCTCTCTTTTCCTTCCTTGGCACGAGTGAACCCGCCGTGAGCGCGATATTTTTTTATGTTAATGTTTCGTGAATATCAATTTGAAATATGATTAATATGATTAAAAATACTATTTATCTTAAATATTTATATTTAAATTTATGCATCTTCAAAATCTATAAACATGTTTGTATTGACTTTTTGATGTCTTTAAATAAATATTTATTTATTGTATTACCTGGATCAATCAGTCTTTCAATCTTTAATAATCTTACTTTTGCAACATATTAGTAATTACTTTAAACGGAAGCAATCACTAATAAACATGTTCTAGGAAATCATTAACACATTTATACATAAAATCAAGAAAATAGAAAATTTGCTTAATAATTATTACTTTAAAATGAATACAGAAGAGATCCAAGCAATCCAATGCGATTAGACCAACTTCTGTTGTCTTTAATAGAGCTTGATATCCTTTACAGCTAGATTCTTAGATCATTTTCAACTAGATTTTCTCTAGTAGCTGTATTGTGAGGTGATGTGCTAATAGTAGGACTTTCAGTGATAAAGTCTGACGCTGCCATTCTGACGGGTAAAATCATTGCTTTAATAGTATGGGGCTTCCCAACATTATTCGCGACATTCGCTATTTACCGCGGGTCTTTTACTAATATACTTGAAATGATACAAGCTCATTTTAAAAATAAAAAAAAAAGTTGTTCACATAAAGTCTAAGAGTTATACCAGATGCATACTTTCATCTAATAATAATGCCATTCATATAATAAGAAAATTTTACTATATTTTCTAAAAAAAATAAGCAATTTTATTTTTTTCTTGCCGTTTGTTACTTACTCAATCACTGTGAAAAAGCTCAGTATTTCTGTATCATTCCATTGCTGCCACCAAGCAGTCACTGATAATCATCCAGATATTTAACAATAATAGGAAACAAAATAATATGTCTTTCACTTCCGAGGATTGCAACTTCACATCTAGACGACCTGTGTCACACTCAACGTACGTGAATGTCTTTTTCTCTGTTCCATTTTCTGTTAACTCTCGAACAATGGCGATCTCTTGAGAAATATTGGATTGAGACGACCAGACATCATTGATGTATTAGATTCAACACTGCAAGAATATCTGTTAACTAATCCTTGGCTCGCAATGGCGGCGAAATAAGTAAAATCTCGTAGATGCATAGATGTTCTTATAGACGATTGTGTGTCCAGATGAAGAGTCAGTCTGTATAATATCAAAATTTTTGACTTTCAATTTATTAATAATTATTTATTTGTCTTCTTAGTTTACTGTTACTATTACATTACTGTATACCTGAATGAATAGAGTTGGGTGTACCAACGGTCGTAGAACTAGCACCATCCTTTGTTGCCAAGAATGAGCTGCTAGTTGATACTCTATTAGCATCGTTCTGTTTAATTTCTATTTTGATCTCGTTCTCTTCTACTGATTGTAATCGGTGCAAATTCTCCAATACAATACCAAGCCACGGTATATAAATTGATGCTATTCTACTCAGTTGACCCTGAAATAATTAAAATTTAAAACACTAAACACTTAGATAGATTATATGGATTCATTTCAACGTACACGAATGCATACTTCTGAAAATTTTAATCCATTTTAATCTATTTTCGTTTACTGAAATGCTGTCACGTTATTACAAGAACAATACGAAAAGATGCAATAAAAATTCATATATTAATATTATATTGATAAAACTTTTTTTAAAGCAATAATGTTATTCGCATCGTAATACATGAAAAATAAATAATTTTAATTTTAATATTTTTATTTATTTTTTTAATGTATACGTCTTAATTTTTTCTATTGGTCCCTTTTTAATTTTTGAATTTTTTCATGTTATGTACAGAATAGAAAATACATAGAAGTATAAACGTTTATTAATTTATTCACATTATTTTATACTATAATGTTCATTCATTTAAAAATAAAAATTAAAAATAAAAAAATTTTAATAAAAAAAAGAGAAGAGATTTGACCCCGCAAACACAATGTTCTCATCATATTAGTCAAGGATCTAGCTACCGTTTTGGGAGATTATAAAATCGAAATATTTTAATTACATGTGACTTTTAATTACATGAAACTTCAAACTTGATTTTCTTGTGAACGCTTGAAAATTGCATCGAATGACTTTATCATGCATTAGTTGGAATATAGTACTACATATATTTCAAAACGAAATTTGAGAGGACTATTTCTGATATTTCCCTTGTTATAAAATAATTATATGATCCAATTTCATATTTAATATTTGATAATGTCGATTTGTCAAACATCTGGCAACGTTGCTAGATTATTGCAGTATTGCAGGTATTGCAATACTGATGATCGTTACCGACAATTTACTCAGCAAAATAACCGGGTTGAAATTCATGCCTAGCGCCGTGAATAAGAAAAATCGGAAATGCTCTAGGCGAGCATTTCACATTGTTTGGCACTCCGTAAAGTTTCTTGCGTCGTTTATCGTTGTGTTTTAGTTTTTCCTTAAAAATATTACATTTTCGTATTCTTAAAAGTTGTAAAATATACCAGAAAGTGAGCTATAATAATGTTACTATGTAAAAATTGATATATTTAATATGAAAATTCAGCTGTCAGAAATCGTCGTGATAGCTGAAAAATATGTGATATTTCAAGAGTTATTTTATATTTCTGGATGATATATCGGACAGGTATTTTAGTTTCTGATATATTTTACAACTTTTTAAGAATACAAAAATGTAATATTTTTAAGGGAAAATTAAAGAATAAAAATATAGGACGCAAGACTTGATGCATATTTTTCTCGCCTATGACGTCATTAAATCAATATGGTTGCGACGAGAGAATCGAGTCTTAACCTTGATTTATATGTATTTTTATGTATTTCTATTTTTTGAAAAATTATTGCAGGGTACTAATTACGTATTACAATAATATATTATTTTTAAACACAACTTTTATATCTACGTTAAGCTATTGCAAATGTTGGAAAATATTTTATATTGGAAGAATTTTTATTACGGATTTTTCTTCTAATGCCATCAATCCAAAATAAGTGCAGTGAACTAAAAGGAATTTTAATTATTTTATAAATGTCATAAAAAATTACTTATAAAATAATTGTTTTTTTAATAATACAAACAAAGGAGCAATGAGAAGGGCGCGGTAAGAAGTGCGCAATTAATTGTATAATTTTTATTCAATGAATCTTCAAATATTTCGGCTGTTTTTTTAATATTTTTATTTTTGTATATATCAGATTTTGTTATTTATTATCTAATGTAATATTAAGCTACAGAAATTAACAATTTTTTGAATAACAACATTTTTAAGGATTTTCAAAAAAAAGCTTTATTTTATACATGAAATGTATATTTTATCTATCAAATTACATAATTCTATTAAAGTACATAATTATTACTAGCACATGAATAAAAAGAAGACATTTATAGCAGAAACTTATATCGATAGGAAAAGTATATATCAATAATATTGTTATAAACAAATTTTTCTCGGTGTCTTCTCGAGTTTATATCGATATTTTTTTTAAGACAAGATTTCTGGGACTAGTGCAGCTTAAACAATTTCAGATATTTTTTTTCATTTACTTTTATGTTATAGAATTTACAGTTGTGATAAAACGTATCAGCGATGCGGCATGCACGCACACACATTGGTGTATATTTTACCATAGATTTATGTTTATGTACATATATTCCAGAGTAATGTAAATTTGTATCACGTATAATATGAAAAAATGCACTTAAATTTTTATAAAAATTCTGCTAAGTAAAATAAGGTATTTAATAAAAATAATTAAGTTAATAATTAATCGAACAGTACACTTTATCTCGGCACCTCTTAGAAATGTTTTTAAGGCTCGATTGTCTCTCTGCAGTCATATTGAATTATGACATCAGAGGCGAGAAATGACATGTAAAAAGTTTCTTGTGTCGTATAGCTTTGTCTTGTATTTCTCCCTTAAAAACATAATATTTTCGTATTCTTAAAACTTGTAAACAATATCAGAAAGTAAGATATCTGTCCAATAAATCACGTAAAAGTGTAAAATAAATCTTGAAATAATGGTACACTACTTAGCTATCAGAAATTACCAAATCACTAGATTTAGTTGTTTCTAATAGCTAAGCAGTGATCATTATTTCAAGAATTATTTTATACTTTTACGTGATTTATTGGACAGATATCTTACTTTCTGGTATTTTTTACAAGTTTTAAGAATACGAAAATATGTTTTTAAGGGAAAAAAATAAGATAAAACTATACGACGCAAGAAACTTTTTACATTAATCATTTCTCTCCTTTGACGTCACACAATCCATATCGCGCCGCGAAAGAATCGAGCCTTAAGACGTCTTCTTTAAAATGTCTTTTGGACGTTTTGTAACATCGCTTAGAGATCTGTGCTATATATGGATTATATTATAATCGATATATTTCATTATTCATATTTAAAGTTATTTTCATACTTTATTCAGAGTGTATTTTTTCGATTATCATCATTATCATCATCGTCATTATTATCGTCATCATCGTCATCATCACCATCACATCAATAACAGTAGCAACAATTGACATATAAAAGTAAATAAAAAAAAATATAATTTAAGTATTCATATACAGATACATGTATAGGGTGGCCGACATAATGTGTTACGAGTTAATAACTCTAAAAATAACTTTAAAAATATTTATCGCACTAAAAAATTCATGAGAAAGTTTCATGTATTCAAGGAACATTTCTAATTATGTGAACAAAACTACGTAAACAAAAATTCGCTCTGTTATCTCTTTGAAGAAGGATGGGAAGTAACTTCAAATGAAATTTCCTATAAATTATTATATATTTGGATAACTTTTGATAGAAGTATTTTTCAAACAAATGTTTCAGATAAAATTTACTTATTTTTATATCGTAGAAAACAATTATATAACAATTCATAGGTTTCATTTGAAGTTATGAAGTTAATTCCCGCCCCCTTTCAAGGAGACAGAGCGAATTTTTGTTTACATAATTAGAAAGACTCCTCAAATACATGAAATTTTCTCATACGACAATTTTCTAATTTTCATACGACAATTTTACAATTTTCTAATACGACAAATATTTTTTAGAGTTATTAACTTATAACACTTTACGTGGGTACACCCTGTATAGGTTGTAAAGCATAATTCTTATTTAATCACAACACAAAAAAATTTAATATAATGAAAATTACCTAAAAAAATCTAATTATTTATCAGAGAATTATGTCGAAATTTCTAATTATTTAATTTTTTCACCATTTGTATATATGTAATAATAAGCGCTATATTAAAGTAAAAATCATATAAAATATTAAAATACAAAAATTAAGACTATTATTGAGTATATTTTTTGTGCGTATCATTATGTTGGAAACATAGAATATCAACATATGCAAATCTCCTATCTTTTTCTTAACAGTGAATGTAAATTATATATGCGATTGTAATACATGTATGCGCAATATATTTATATAAACACATACGTATAAAAATTTGATATGTTTAAAGCACATTTCCTTCCATGTGAATATGATAATACATATATGGTTTACGAACTTAGAAGTAAGTATTAATTAATGTAAATATCAGTACAAATATTTAATTATTTGTATAATTCTTCATTAAATACTAACTATAAATTTATTCCATCACTTTTACAAATTGTCAATAATCGACATTTGCTTAAATATCTACAATTGTAATAAATAAAAAAAAAAATATTTTATATTTGTCTTCATTTTTCAAATGAGATTACTAGGCGCCTAAGATCTTGTCTCGAGTATTTGCCGCTTATTATTTTATATTATTTGAATGAATATGATTTACTCACATATTTGTTTTTATGTTTCCTTTTCCCTTAAATCATAATGCAATACATTTTTGAGAAAAAAATACAATATATAATAAGAGAAAAGGTTCAATATATTCTTATTCAGAATTATATCAAAATAAAATAGCTCTATCTTATTATTTTATATTAGCCAATTATTAGCTTATTATCAAGCAAATCGCCATAATAAATTTATTTATATATATTTTATCTCAAAATAAATATATGTATATATTGTATATATATATGTATATATTGTATATATACACACCATTAAAAATTCATTTAGATATATTTAAGGTATACATATATACAATTCATATCATGGAATATGATGAAATAAATAAGCATGTGTGCATGTTTTAAAAAGATTAAAAAATTGAGTATTTTATATTATAGTACTTTTTATATTAGTAGTAAATAATCATTTTATATAACAATTGAAATGTATCTATCTATAAGAATGAATCATTATTAATGTCAATACGAGTTTTCCTTAAAAAGAAAAAAATTAACAAAAATATCATCAAGAAAGCAATAATAAATTATTCTTCTAAATGCTTCTAAACATTATACTTTTAGTTTATATTAATATATTTAAATACTATTATACTGTTTTACAATCCATGTTTCAATTTATGTTACAATAAAAATTTTAGATAATATTTTATTTATTCTTCCTCTTTGTAAAATTGTTAAAAAATTTTTGGTATAACTAAAATTTAATGTTTAAAAAATATTTTCGACACAAAATAAAATTTAACATCTTTCTTATATCATATTTTTAAAATAAAATATGTGTTCTCATCACACACAAAAGATATATTAATTATTAATAATTTCTAAACATCTGCAAAGTTGATTCAAAGCACATTTGTTTTGAAACATTTTCATTTAAGGCTACTGAGTAGTTACTGCAGCCATATTGGAATTGTGATGAGAAATGACACAGTAAAGTTTATTGCAATTAATTTGCAAATAGATATTTGATTAAAACACTTGAGATGGCTTTAAGACACTTATGAAAATGGACGGCTACTATCCTTTCCCTTTCTATAATGAATAAATAAAGCTGTAAAAGCACGTAAAATAAAGCCTATTCAAGCAGAAAACACACAGTTTGACAATTACTGAAAAAAGTGAAAAACATACATAAAATTCAAAGATAATTTTAGCTGCCGTCCATTTTTACGAATTGGTAAATATGAAACAAGTCACATTTGCATGATTAAGCACGTAATAAAGAAATTAATTACAATAATAAATTTCGTTGTTTACACGTTACTAATATAAAGATAAACAAAGACAAGGATTAGATAAACAAAGACGAATGTGTTTCTAATTTTTATCATGATTAGTTTTTACTGTATTGCTACCGTCTACGCGAAGTTCTTAGCTGAATACTCAAGAGCCGTAATTTTGTACAAGTATCATAGAATTAATCTATTTCGAATATTGTCAAATATTTTAAACAGAGGTTTCCGAATTTAAACGCAAAAGAAACTTATTTGATTTAGGATGTGCCAATTGTTCGGTGAGATTGAAGTGAGGTAATTTATATGCTGTACACAAAAGTGCTACTTCGCCTTGTCTTAATTGAAACTCACAACCATTAGCAATCGGACGTGAAGGTAGTTCTCCCTCGCATACTAAGGCCCAATGGTGTGATCGTTTTTGTCTCTCCTTTTCATTTGAAAACACCGGGCTCGTGGCAAAGAATGGTTCTAAAAATGCGCGTGGTGCCGCATCTTGAGCAAGACATCGAGCAAGACGATTCAAAATAGATTCTACGGAGTGACGTGGTTGTTGTCGAGTGATTCTTAAATATTTTTGTAAAGCTCTTGCCATAGAAGGAAATACTGCTTGCGCGGCTTCCATAGGGTCCATTGGCCCAGGATTTGGCGTAGATTCTACTTCGGAGTGCAACCGTTTGATATGTGCAAATGCCTCTTCGGCGGCAGTAATTAATCTTGCACGGCGTTTTCGCACCCGTCGTTCATAATCATGCTCTTCGTAGAAGCGTTCGTTATGACTGGAATCACGACGACGGGCTTGTGCCGTCAAGATCGCTCGGTCTCCACTAGCACGTGATTGCATGGCACTGGTCATTCCACTATCAACCTCATAAAATTTGAAACTCGATTGCTTTCTACCTGACTTTGAAACCGGAAGTCTTTCTAAGTATGGATTATAAATCGGAAATTCTGTATAATATTTTTCTAGTACCCATACAGCTGCTCTTTGTATCGATAACTGGCCAATTGCATAGGCTCTTGACTCACCATCTGGTGATCTAACAACCTATGAATAAAAATACCACAAAATGCATAATTCAAAACGAATGTTACAATCAGATATTATTGAGTGATATGATAAAATATAATGAATTTGTATACCTTAAGATAAAACGTAGGCTGTAAATGACGAATATTAATAAGGAGCACTGCGGTGTAATGAATAAACAGGAGTGTATTGGCAAGATTACTTGCATAACTTACTAAACTTTTGTACTCTGTTATTTCGCCATTGGCAACAGTCTTAGCACTCTCAGTGACCTAAAAAATATTAAATATTTTAATAAAAAATATTAAATATTTTAACACACATGTATGTGTGCACACGTGCGCATATATTCAAAAGATAATTACATGAATTGCAATTCTAAAATCTAAAATTATTACCTGTACAACATAAAAAAGCCAATAAGTACAAATGCACAATGTAGTGAGTAACAATACTCCTGTCCTGAATAAAAATATGCGTGGCATAGTAGCAATTCGAGGACGCAGAAACACAGCCCAGCTACCAATAACTAGTAGCACTAATTTAAAGGCTAATCCTAATAGTTGACCTTTGCATTCAATGTTACATGACAATAGATGTAACTTCTGTTGTATCGTCAATATTGTTGTAGAATCGGGAAAAAATCCTAATTTAGGTAAAATAACCATAGCTATAGGACTAAAAAAAGCACTTATTCCAAGTATTATTGCCACGATTAAACTAATATAGCGATTACAACCAGAACCAAATGTGCCATCAGTTTCATTTGGCCAGTGGCTGACATCTTCAGTTGATTCTGATCTATCCGAAGTATTGCCAGTAACAGCTGTAGTATTTTCTCCCCAATTCTCATCTTGCGGTAGTATCTGTACCTCAATTACTTCCTGACCTAAATTATCCACACTATCTCCTCGCACATTTACTGTCGTTTGAAATGGAGCCATTTCGCTTGTATCCAAATTCTGTCTCTCTTTCCTTTGATTTCGATTGCTCCTAATGTTATATTAATATGAATAAAGAGAAAAGAAAAAATCGAAAAAAATAGATCTTTCATAATTTTTATTTCAATAAAGTAGTTCAATAAAAATACAATTGTACAATCATATAAGAGACGTGCATGCATTCGGAGAAAACATTAAAATGCTATCCTTACTCAGAACATATAATTATGATTCATCAGATTTACCTAGTGGTGCGATGAGAATGCTGCCTGTAATGTTGTTTCGAGCTGTGAGATCGATGATGCTTTTGAGAGCTTCTACTGTGATGGCTATGGCTATGCTCGCTAGCCCCGGATTTTACGCTCTCCGTCTCCATTCCACAACAAAGGCTATCGCCCACTCGCTACCCCATAAGAACATACCCTTCTTCGTGTACAGATGAACAACAGACGCGATGAAAAACAATGTAGTTTAGTCGCCTAAACCCGTTTTCTCAGGCTATGCTATTGTTGCGCATTTACGACCAAAACATTTTCGGATCGTTATGAAATTGCAATCATGTGCACTTCTACTTAAATCGATTTCCCGGTTAAACCAAGAATTTAATTACCACTCAACTTGATTATCACTATGTATTCAGTGTGCTAATACTACGATCACGATTCTTATGATATATATGAAAAACGGACGCCGACACACCTAATGTTTTATTTCATTCCATCTCCTCTGATCGGTCAAGCAACCTAGAGACACTACAATAAGAGACTGACCATAATTGATCCGCCATGTTTTGTCTAAATCCTACGAAAGAGAAAGAAATATACATCATCTGACTTTAATCTACGATAACGTGTTTTGGACTGCGTTCCGATGCCAGTATTGAAAATATACAGTACAGATGACGTATATTATAGATTTTCAATATTGGCAATGAACATCGGAAC
This sequence comes from Pogonomyrmex barbatus, assembly GCF_055798465.1. Classification (NCBI taxonomy): domain Eukaryota; kingdom Metazoa; phylum Arthropoda; class Insecta; order Hymenoptera; family Formicidae; genus Pogonomyrmex; species Pogonomyrmex barbatus. Next base: position 174,062 of record NW_028297123.1, read on the forward strand.
GCAGCCTTAATAAACGATATCTTTGCATGTGCATTAAGTGCATTAAATACATGGAAAGCGATATATATTATCAAATAATATAGAGATAATAAAATTACGAAATATATTAATAAATTAATTAAATGTGATTAATCAATATAATAAAATGGGTGGATGTTCGGCAACACTTTGCAATAATTCATCAAGGAAAAGTTATATCATGAAAGTTTTTCTAAGAGATCCTAAACGTCGAGCTTTATGGTTGCAAAATATAAAGAAATAAATGCGAATCATATATTAACTTGTCATGATTTGTTTTTTAAAATTGTGAAAAGACATAGTTTTTAGATTAAGAATTTTTTATAAAAAAGATAAAAACAATAATGTTAGTACATGTAAAATATATGACGGTAAATCTATGGCGATGCATTTTGCATTTAAATAATATTTTTTATAATATTTAAATTTTAGAAAAAATGAAGAAAAAAGATCTTAAGAATTTTTATGAGAAATTTTTATTCTTTTTTTCTTTCATTAATTTTTAATTTTCTAAAATTTGATTATTTTATAATAATTTTATATTTTTATTTATTTTCTTATTTTATTTTATATTACAATAAAGTTTGTTTATAATAATAATAAATATGTATAATAATAAATAATGTATAATAATAAATGTAAATAAGTAATGTTAATATATTAATTTTAATATATTAATTTTAATTTTAATTATTGCGAGAAGATAAGATAGTATTAGTAACTATTATTTTAATAAGGAAAATTATTTTTCTTTCATGTTTTGTTTTATTTATTTTATTTTATTTGTATTATTTTATTTAATTATAAATAAATATAATTAAAATTAAAAATAAATTGTAATAAATTTAAAATTGTTAAAATTAAAAAAGTATATTAATAAATTGCTTAATTAATAAATATATTAATAAATAATATAATTATGTAAAATAAAATTTTATAAATATATACATTTTATTATCTTTGAAATGCTTATTTTTTTAAATTATAATGTTATAATATTACAATTTAAGATTAATGTAGTTAATAATTTGAAAATGAGTGGGAATAGTCAAAAGATGGCGGACCAATCAAAAGTGGCTTTTTCATGGCCAGTCTCTGATTGTAGTGTCTCTAAGGGTGCGTTCGGGAGTTCGCTATTAGCGCTATTTAGTACTACTGCTGTTCGGAGAACTAACGGTTCAACCTACGACAATTTCTCGAAAAATGGAGGGGATAATGTTGGTACTAACAAAATCCTCTAAACGAAATAATTTTCTATGAATTAGTAGCATTGTTCAAGTAGTAATCTGTTGGTTTGCACATCCTTTTTGACATATGCGCGGGCATATACATACTTAATAAATATTATATATCAGAATGTAAATATAAAATACATTATAGCATTTTATTAAAATAAAAGTAAATAAAGATAAATAAAGACAATAAGTGAAAACATAATAAGTAAGAACATAAAGTGAATAAGGTGAAAAACAATGATAAATATTACATACATCAATGTTATATAATAATATACTATTATTTAAATAATATATTATTATAAGATTATAAACTTACAGTAAAATGGTAAAATGGGAAATAGTAGAAGAGATAAATAAAGCCTGTACAATGTCAGAGTAAGTATATATAAATAATTTAAGTAATATATGAAAAAATATTCATAAATTACATATGAAATTGATATTAATTACTAGCAGTTCAATTGGCCAATGATTAATTATTTATTTTGAGTCTTAAAAGCACTGTTGTTAGTGTTATATACAACAGGTTACATAGGAAATTAATACATAATTTTTTTTTAAATCATTAAATATAATAATAATAAATTATTAATAATAATTATTATTAATTAATAATAATTATTATATTTAATGTAATTTAATGCTAATAAATATTTAAATTATTTGTTTAAATTTCTTTTTTTTACATATTTAAAAAAATTTTTTTAAGTAATATATTCCATGCCAAATATCCTTCTGCGATTTTACCTTAAAAAGAGAGAAAATCTTAACTTTTTATCTAAAATTTTTTATGAAAAACATCTGATTTACATTACATATAATTTATAAATAAAATATAATCTATATCTATTTATTTATTTATTTTAATATCCTTAGATATTGATAACATATCCTTAGATATTTATAATATTAATAATACATTGCTTTTAATTAAAATATTTTATTGTAATATTACTTTTTGCGTGTTCTTCTTAATATTTAATATGTTTAAAATAAGTTTATGATGTTCATATATTTAAATTATAAAATTATACTATACTTGCACACTTCCGTACTACTATTCGGAGCCACTTCGGAACGTTGCTATTGATTGATATGTCTAGTTATGTTATCGTTATGGCTTATCGAGGGATTCGATACGCCTCGATATCTTATGATAAGGGAGTCGATCATGTAACTTTTCCCTAGGGCGGAAACGTGAAAAGTGAAAAGTTTCATGTGAACTTACGATCATGTAATTTGCGATTTTGCGGGATCATGTAACTCTTTCAAACGTGAAAATGTGAAATTTTTCATGTGAACTTTTTCGCCATGTACCTTGGTGACGGAAAGGCGGAAATCTAGGGAATTAATAAATATGCTTCGGAATTAGAAAAGATTAAGGCCGTGTTAGGATTAAGTGTACGTAGTACATATACAATTGGTTATTAAAAGATATATATAATACTGTACCAATAAAATAATCTTCATTAGCTATAAAATCTATGAAACTATGTTTCATGATTTCACTTTCCACGCATCCAAGCTACATATATAATCGCTGTACGTGAAAAGTTTTACGTGAAATGTCAAGGTGTGAAAAATGAAAAGTAAAAAGTGAAAAATAAAAAGTGAAAAATTTCACGTAAAGTTACATTGACCCTCAAATTCGATACTTTATTGATATTTTTAATGACATTTATTGTTATGTTAAATTACAGAATACCATTTTTCATTATAGTGTCGTTAAATCTGCGTAATGACATCTCTAGCTAATGAAACTGTCGTTAAGAAGTTAGAGAATAGGTCTACAGAGATATTAAAAATATTTATATATTATTTTTACAAAAAAGTTTAAATAAAAATAAAAATATATAATAAGCAGCATAATATGAAAATATAGTTACAGATACAGAAAATATAGATACAGATTTTACATAATATATTTTCAAATTTTAATAAATAATTTTTGTACAAAAGTTTACTTTAAACTAAATGTTCCGATGAAATTTAATAAATGGGCCTACTAAAATCTCGCCGAAAACGAAACGACTCCAACATATATGCACGACTGGGCAACCGCAACGACCAATCCGTGACTCCATGTATGATCTCGCGACTATTGGTTCGCCGTGACTTCCGAATTCTTTATATTTAAGAGCGCAGCGAATGACGCTTTCTCTCATTCTTCGTTCTCTTATATTGTGGTCAAGCATAAGAAGTCGAATCTCAAGAAGCCGAATCTTCAGAAACCGAATTTGTTGAAATGTCGCAAGAGGCCGAGTTCTTTCTTGTTTATATTGTGAAATTTATATTGTATAAAATAATATAAAATAAACTTGTATGTAACACTAAATTTGCTTATATTTCATTGCATATAAATTATTTCTATATTATATATAGAAGGGCAATCATAATTTTATAGTAAAGAATTGTGTCGTCTTTTATAATGTCTGTTGATATTTAATTTTATTTATATCTTATGTATGTCTGTTTGATTTTAAGGTCGCTCTATATTTCTAATAATATGTATTATTATCTAAATATATCGCTCTATTTAAAATATATAGCAGAATGCGTGGCAGAATAGTACAATTATATATATCGTGCAATATTGAAACTGTTTTGGATACTATTATATCATGAACGAATTATTGATAATCCTGGCAATCTATTTTTATATGTACTTTATATGAACATAAGTATATGCTTTTATACTGTAAAACCATAAAGTTAAAGCAAAAGCTCGTAATCTAGGTGGATATTTGCCATTTACTTCGTGTTCTATATTTTTAAGTAATGTATCTTCATCATCTTTTATATTCTAAAAGAATATTTTTTATTTATGATAATGTATAATTTATTGAACATTATCAAATAAAAAATATATGTATTTAGAAAATATATGTATAATAGAGTTAAAAAGATTGTTTTAAAAGTAATTGTTATTACCATTACATTAAAACTAATAACGAATTATTTAAAATTATTCTACCTTTAGTGTTTTTTTTTTCTGAGGAGTATCTCATTACTTTAACAAAGTAGCATTGACGACAAATAATCAGCTTATAGTTTGTACAAACTAAAAATTGTAAAATTCACACAATATACAATATTATCAAACACCAAAACCTTTATTCAAAGATCTATACTTATTAAGTTGTCCACATATCGATTGAATTAAACTTACTATCCAAAATAAGAAGGGAGGGTGTGCGTCACGACGGCGCCCGACCACGAACCAGTCGTGAAAACTCGTAATTATTTTGCGAAAAAATACCACCTCAGCCAGGAATCGAACCTGGATCTCCTTACCGAGCAGGCATCTTATCCTTTCGATTACCGAAGTATGTGATGATATTTATCGCAAATAACGTGTTTAGAATAACACGTCAACAATACAATGATACATATATATATATATATATATATATATATATATATGTGTGTATATATGTATATATGTATATATGTATATATGTATATATGTATATATGTATATATATTGTAATATATACATATATTACAATATATATACATATACGTGTATTCTTTCGAATCCCCATGACCGGTACTCCAGAGAGATGATGGTCCTATTCTCTCGATGGATGCAGGTCGGACTGCAGCGGCGACACCCTCCAACGCCATTGGCAAATATACAAATAATCCTCCTGGAGCACGACAGGAGAAATTGCATCAAGCATGGCTCGAACCCCCGAATAAGAAGGAAGGGTGTGCGAGTTTAAAAAAAATTGTTATTTTATAATTGTTATTATTACTCAAAGAATGAAACCACATTACCATTAATTTTACAAGTAAATAAATATAAATTTTCGTTATTTATTCGTTATTGAAAGAAAGATAATTGTAATGGTAACAATAATGCTAATGTTATTTCTTAGCATTGATATGTATTTATGATATTTATGGTATTTTTGAATAGTATCTTATGATACCTGTAAAACTTGTTCAGAATTCATGAAATCAAATTTTAACTTTAATATTTATTAATAACAATCTACTTTTATTTAACATAATTTATTTATTGAATAACAAAACGTTTTACTCGACACACGAGATAGGATCTTTTTTAATATAAAACTATTAGGTGTACAAAAAAGTTTTGAGCTTTTTTTTGTAAAATTTAATCTTTATTCAAAAACAAACAAAAAAATATTAATCAACGAAATATTCCCCGTTTGCATCAACGACCTTTTGCCATCTTTCGGGTAGCTTGCGAATTCCTTGACGATAGAAACTCATCGGCTTCGAAACGATAAAGTCATCAATGCATTTTCGTATCTCTTCAAATCTCACGAAATGTGTATCAGTCAAATGATGTTGCAGCAACCGGAATAGGTAGTAATCGGAAGGTGTCATGTCTGGGCTATACGCCGCGTGCGGGAGAAGTTCCCAGCCTAACGCAAAGATATGGTCCTGAGTCGCTTTCGCAACATGTGATCGAGTATTGTCATGAAGCAAGATCACTTTACGACGTCCTTGGCCAGTAAATGGCCTCTTTCCTTCTAATGCATCGCTCAAATTGTTGTTGGTAGCAATCTGCCGTGATTGTTTCATCCGGTTGTAACAACTCGTAATACAACACACCTTTTCAATCCCACCAGATACGGAGTAAAACCTTCTTGGCGTGGATATTGAACTTTGGCGTCGATGTCGAAGGTTCGACCAGGGTCAATCCATGATTTTCTATGTTTAGAGTTATCATAAAGAATCCACTTTTCATCGCCTGTAATGATTTTGTGCAGAAAATCTTTTTTCCGGAACTTTGAAAGCAAAGTGAGTGCAGTGTCACGCTGATTTTTGTTGTCTTCGGACAATTCATGCGGATCTGCGGCCCATCTGCCTTCCTTCCGAACCTTTTCCATCGTATGTAAACGTACGGAAATGGTTTGCTGCGTAACGCCAAGCTGTTCTGCAAGCTCCTTTTCAGTTTGCGCAGAGTTTATCCAGCAGTGCTTGCAATTCGTCCGTTTCAATCTTTTGAGGGCGTCCAGCAAGCGGTTCATCTTCAAGATTGAAATCTCCTTGACGAAATTTTTAATACCATCTTTTATATGTAGCATGACTTACAGCATTCTCTCCATATGCAGCACAAATCATTGCAGTGGCTTCAGCAGCATTTTTCTTCAGATGAAACGCGAAGTGGATGGAAAATCGAATATGCTCTTTTGTTATTGCCATGTTATTATTGCGTGAACACTACTGATTTTTGAGGTTATGTGCATCAAACGCCAAACCGTATGGCATTTTAGAAGGCCAAATATCAACGCTTTAAAATCGCAAAAGGGTGGGAAGATATATAAAATTTAAATTGTTATTTCGGTTGTATGAAATCTAAAGCTCAAAACTTTTTTGTACACCTAATACATTAAATTGCTATTGCGTGCTGCTAATTCAGCGGTTTTTAAACATAATAGCTCTGTAATATTTCAATAATCATTAATTGACATTCTTGATTAGAAATCCTTGGCTCCGATATATATATTTGTGTATAATTTATTTCATTTTTTTATTAATAAACAAATATATATACTACATATACTTAAATACATAAAATTTATATTTGTAGGCATATTTTCGGTATTGACGTCCATTCTTCGAGAAGTATGTTATGATCGAAAGTATCGTGAGATTTCGAGAGAATAACGATTGATTTGACATGTCGTGATTAGCTCGTAGATGTACACAATAATTATTCGCATACCTCTGTGAGTAGGATATATAAGCTCATGAAATTCGAGCGACAAACGCACGATCAGTCTTCACCTAGTCATCCGTAACAAACATTCGAAGAATCAAGGAATCGAATAGTGCAACCAGTGAAAGCGATAGTTACTGAAAAATAAGATTGTAATAAACGATAAAATATTATATAACATAAATATAATATTATAACGATAAAATATTAATCACATCTATGAATTTCATAGTAAATTTTTTTTCCTGTTGATTTCCTGTGAATTTCCCTCTTTGAATAATATCAAATCGGAAAGATAGATATATATCCTTACATATTTTAATATATTAATTTCCGGGTTCGATTTCCGGCAGAGTAAAAATATTTACGCTCGTCTCCTCTCGGTAGGCAACTATCGAGAGTAGCTTTGTTATGAGTGTCTCTCTATCAAAAATTTGCCGGAACCAGCATTAAACTGTAGGTTTCATATATTTGTGTGTAACCATCGCGCGCACTCTTTACCTCTGTGAACCTGGCACCCGACTTTCGGAAAATTAACTTTTTTATATGGAAATAGTTAGTATTTTGTTTGTAATTGTTTGTAGTAACAATAATTTCGTTTGTAGTTAAATCGATTAAAAGATATCAAAGTTTAAAAAAATGACTGGCACTCAACATTAAGATATTTTAAATCCGCTTGCGCAATCTTTTTTAGAATCGTTTGTAGTTGTTTGTAGTACTTTTAATTTTGTTTATAATCGAACCGTTCAAAAGTTACGATAATTTAAACAAATGGCCAAGAGGGAACTCTCATTTTTTAAGATAGCGCAAATCTGCTTGCACAAAAGAGTGACGGTATATTGTGCATTAAATTTGATATTAAGAATGATGCATTTGTAACACAATCTAAAACTCCATCTTTTGGATAAATAACGCTACTCATTATTGTAGCTCTTAAATTATACATTTTTTGTGAAATTCCTATTGTACATAAATTTTTGACGAATTCAAAAATTGGATTACACATTTCATTAATATATTTATTATATTCTGGCCAATCGCAGTAACCGTTAATGATGCATTGTATAATTGCATCGAAAGAGCACGTATTTTTTACCATTATGTATTTATTTCCTATTTTAGCAGGCGGCAAAGAATTTCCATTAATTAATAAGAGCACAGTGTAATTAAACTTTTATATATAAACTTTATACATAAACTTTAGGCCGTTATGTAAATTTTCAATATTTGGGCATGCAGTTAAATATTTTCCACGTGTTTTTTTTATTTTACGAAGTCCTCTCCAGGATTCTGTCTCATTTAAAAAAGAATTCACCTTATCGATTGTATCATTTAAATCATCAGATAATATTGATAAATTATTTTTATTTTTATCATCGCGATTAATATTACTACTTATATTATTACTTATAGAATCGTCGGTATTGGAAATATCTAAATTCTTAGGAGGATTATCATTACGGAATAATGATATTTTTTTCTTCAACAGGGTTTAAAGTGCTATTAGATCTTATTTCACATTTCAAAAAATTAAGTGCGTTCAAGAGTTTCCCTCTCTTCCTCCGCTATAGCGAGAGGTCTGACGGTATAAAGATGGATCCGCGCACTTGTAGCCGCTGTATGTTTTCTGCATGTGTTTAGAGAACATTGGACTGTTACAAAAAAAGATGCCTCGTAAACCGAAGAAGACGGTATCCGATATATATGAAGCTCTAAAAGAACTTAATTTTCTTAATGGAAATGTATTTCGATCTTATAATGATCCTATTTGGTAAACGGTAGATTTATTAAACAGAGAAATGTGTAAATCTTATATTTATATGTATATTACACAAAATAGAAATGATATTTTTAATAAATTGTATGGAAAGAAAATTACATCGTCTCCTATTAAAGATATCTCAAAAAATGAGTCAAATCAAAGTATCCATTCCAATTGATCGATGAACGAATTAAATCCTCTACCTCCGTTACGTGCAGAAGTACATATATCAAAATCTGATTGGAATAAGACACACACGTCGTTTCGTATAAAGATCGTCCGTACGAAATTTTAAATACTGGTTGGACCGATGTTATTTACGAATATATATGGAAACAAATAAAAATTCCATGCGCTTTCCATTTTAAAAATGCAAAAATTAATCATAATCCTGGCGACATCTTTTTAAAGATAATAAATGTTCCGAGTGCAAAGCTGAGATTAACATTTACAGCACTACGGAACCAAATGCCGACGGTATATATTTACATGTTTCTACGTATGACACTCGCGATATTGTCCATACGAAGAAACGACAATTACGTGGAAATAAAAGAAAAAGCATTGTGAAAGTTATAAAAATCAACGTACTTATGGCGCAGAGAAAAAGCTAATGAGTTAATGGAATTTGGAGACATGGAATCTCCGAATTTATATTCCGAAAGCGTGTTGCATAAAGCTAAGCAATTGCATCGCGATGCAGAATTAGGAGTGTTAAAAATAAAAGATCCAATTTTCTCGTTAATACAATTATACAAAGTATAATTTGGAGTTTACAACTCCAAATTGGTTGTATTTTTCAAATAAGCATCGATAAGTTTTACGTAATGTACTGGAGCCCAGAACAACTATTTTTATTCAAACAATTTTTGAAAAGGGATGACGTTGGTGATATTAGTATTGATGCAACGGGTCCCTAATAAAACCACTTTTAAAGCCAGATGGTTCTAAATCTGTTATGTTTCTATATCAAGCCATTACAGCGTTTAATGGAAAAGTATTACCTTTGTTTCAAATGATATCAGAGAAACATGATAACAATATGTTAACATATTGGATGAGAGAGTAGTTGCATTCTGGTGTGCCATGTCTTAAACAAGTAGTGACAGATTATTCCTTAGCACTCCTTAACTCCGCTGTTGCGCTTTCATTCAATAATATCAACTTAAGAACTTACATTAATAATTGCATGAGTACTCTATTAAGGCGTAAAAGTTCGATAAATTGTACAATTCGTATCGATAGTGCACATTTAATAAAAATAGTGTCTCGATGGCCTTGTTTCATTCACAAGCCAACTTGCGTTAAAGATTTTTTCATTCGATGTGTTGGCATTTTATCAAAATGTACAACAATAAATGATTTCAGCTATCTTTGTACAGACGTAATGTAGCTTTTACAAATTTAGAAGACATAGAAAATGTTAATAGCCATTGCTACGGTGCGCAACGTAGGCTTCTTGAAATCATGAAAATAGACAACATTCAAACATATGATGTTAGTGATTCCGATTTGTCCGTTATATTCGATGAATATGAAAAAGAAACAGATATTAAACTTGACAATGAAATTGATAAATTCTTATATAAAATTGAAAAGGACAGTAAGAAAGAAGATACTGGAATTCGTCCAAATCCTTATTATTGTCCAGATTTTGGAATGCGCCTTCTTAAATTAAATAAACATTTTGTACTATGGAGTGCTATCATATCTACAGCAGATAAAAATTCGAATCGTTGGAATAATACAAGAAATGTAATTGCCTCTTCTGCTCATAGTGAAGAATACTTCAGGGAAATAAAAAGCTTAATATTTAAAAGTCGAGCCAAATCGAATAGAATTGATAAGTTTATTATTCTGCATTTGAAATCCTTAGCTGGAACTATAAAACTCTTGAACGCATCTAATTTTTTGAAGTGTGAAATAAGATCTAATAGCACTTTAAACCCTGTTGAAGAAAAAATATCATTATTCCGTAATGATAATCCTCCTAAGAATTTAGATATTCTGCCACCGCTCGTAAAAAAATAGATGGGACCGAAATAAACATAAAAGTCTCATCTACTTTTTACGAGCGGTGGCAGAAGTCTCGTGGAACATCCTGTATAACTTATTAATAATATCCTACTTTTATTTAATTATTTTATTTTTTATTAATACATAATATATAAAATACATGAAACATATTCTCTTATACATTATTAATAGCGCAATAAATTTATACTTATATAATTGTTTTTTTAATTTTTAGCATTTGTATGTATATTCCAGAGATTGATTACTTGTGATGATGATATAATTTAAATAGTTATAATTGTTGATATAATTAAAATAGTTATAATTTTTAGTTTAAAATGTTGGACGTTTTAACTACAGAGCCTTCATCACATCTAATGTTTTAAATTAATTTTTCCTGTCTTGTGATTTTAATTTAATAAATATTTTAAAGTATACATAGTTATATTTGCTCATTCGGTCTTGAAATTGAATTGTTTTAATTATTTACAAGCTGTTTTTGTTTTTCTTTTATTTAAAATTCAATACTGAAATTTTGCTAAGAATGCAAAATTATAAAATTAAATTGTATTTTGATTCAAAAATTTCTTTAATTAAAAGGTACTTTAAATTCAAAAATATATAGATTTTTACTTAATAATAATATTTTTATAATTTTAATAGATTATTCATTTAGATGGTTCAAGCGAAACTATCAAGAAATCCCAGTTTTAATAACGGGAATGTTCAGTACGAATTACTAATTCATTCAAATACGTTAGTTGAAATTTTTGGCAAATATGAACCAAAAATATATTTAATGAACCAATTCCAACGAAACTAAGGCCCGTATTCATAGTTAGAATTTATTTTGAACATTAGTTTAAATTTGGCCTTAAGACGCTCTCTAGATTCATAGTCGAAGAATAAGGCGGGACTTGAGCAAAAATCTCAAATTAAAACTTATCGAAGATGATCTTATTTCAAAATGTCTTAATGTGTTTCACAAACGTATCTTATTCAAAATAAGCATAGACTAAAGATTATCTTATTAATTCATAGTCATTTAAGATTATCTTATTTGACATATATATTGTTAAATAGGATAACCTTCATCAAGTCGTGGTTAAAGAGGACTTAAGCAGAATTTCGTGTACATCATTTCATTTATTATTATCGAAAAATTTAAGATTTTTTAAGACATTTTAAAATTTTCATATATCGAGAAAAATACACAGGTTTGTAATATTTGTGACTAGAGGGCAACGGGATGTAGTTTTGATAAAATAAGCGAATTCAAGCAAATTTTCTGTATCATAAGCTTAACAATAATGCTCGAGAATTTCCACTACCTAAGTGTCGGTCCACAATAGGTGATTTAAGCTTTAAGACGTAAGAATTGACCAATCATAATCTAATATGAAAAGAATAATCGACTATGATAGGTCAATTTCTTAACGGCTTAAAGATTAAATGCCTATTGTGGACCGAGACTAACTCCATACTCTCTAGTCACAAATATTACAAACCTGTGTATTTTTTTATATTCTCGATGTGATATTTGTGACTAGAGAGCAACGGGATGTAGTTTTGATAAAATAAGCGAATTCAAGTCTGTATCTGTATCATAACCTCGAGCAATAATGCTCGAGAATTTTCACTACTTAACTTCATCAATGTATAATGTTTGAAAATCTACAAAAATCTTAAATTTTCGTTAATTAGTATATATGAGATAGAATACGCAACAGAATATTAAGGCTGCGTTCGAGGAGCGCGCTATTAGCACCATCACATCATTTCATCTTTATTGCTCATTATATTAAATTAAGGATAGAATGATGCGATGGTTCTAATAACGCGCTCCCTGAACTCACTCTAGGTCTGTTCTTCTTTTTAGCTGAACATATGTATGGACTATTTCCATTGGAAGAATTAACAGAAATATCATGGAAACAACCGATCATAAATAAGCACGATTTCAAAGATATCTTTCCAAAGACAATCTTAAATCAAATAATTACTTAATCAAAGAACTACTTAATCAGAAATTTTTTTGCAAAGACTGTCTTCTTTCGTTACTATGAAATGTATTATTATTGAGACGATCTTAATTAAATAAGATGGCCTTCGCCAAGATAGTCTTAAGTATTGATTTGAGATTCGACTATGAATACCGCCCTAATTAATGTTGCAAATACTACTAATCACATCAGTAAAATTTAATTTATTATCTGTATTATATATCGATATCTTTACCAAATTTTGTTTTACTTATAATATTATTTCTCTTTCTAAAATTAACAAAATTTTAAATTATTTAATATACATAATTTAAAATTTATATATTTAAGATAGTTAATAATTAATAGTTAAGAGCTAATAAGTTTAATATTTACATATTTATATATTTTGTAGTATTGGAAGCCTATGTTAAAACAAACTTTCTTGAAATTCATGATAATAAATTAAATAAAATGATTAGATGTGGATCTCTAACAGATGGCGAACATAAAATAGAAACCCATATAACCAATTTTAATCAAGAAAATTATCAAAAACTGACTATAAATAAAGGTGAAAAATAAAAATAATAGGCATCTTGCAAAAAGCAGGTAACATATATTAAGATTCAGCTATTTCGTGACGCAACATGGATTATGTAACGTCAAAGATGAGAAATGGCATGTCCGTATATATGTATGTATATATATATAAATACGTATATATGTATGTATATATGTATATAACTGCGTTAATTATACATAATCCATGTTGTGCCATAAAAGAATTTTAAAATTTATTAATAACTTAGAAAGTCATCTCTTTTATAATTTTAGAGATCCAATTTATTTGATTGTAAACAATACATCTGACATACAAAAATTAAATGGATGAATGTCATTATCATTATTATTAAAAGGAGTTAAAAAACCTTCCAAAAAAAAATGATGACACTACCAATATATCATAAAAAGTAATAAAAAAAGAATTTTATTATTTGTTACGTCCGGCGGACTTCACGAATTCTTCTCTTTCGGAGAGAGATAACGGCTGTTAATTGGCAAACGAAAATGCCTTGAACGATTTAAAAAGACTCTTTTTTATTACCAGAAACGCGAGATTCTGAAAAAATACACAGAATTCCTCTCGAGACACGTCTTGTCATCCGGAAAAAACAATTTTTTGTGGAGAACAGTCTTGCCGGCATCGAAAGATTTATAGCATACTAATAAAATTTGAAATACTTACAAAATCGAAATTCCTGACGCGTGAGAAACGCATCAAGATCGTCCAAGGCCGACATCTCCGAAACTGGAGAGGAGACTAAAAAAACGCCAATCAAGAGAAAGCGATTGGCAGCCGTTGGTGAACATGCCAGTGGGTAATTAAGGGTGTGGAATGATGGATGAAATTTTCATAAACTAATTCCGTCATTCATCAGGAAAACCGGAAACATAAAAACAACCACGACAGAGCGCCGCTCCCCCCCTTTCCCTATACTCGCAATTTTTCCGAACTATCATTCGAAAACTAACATAGAAATCTATTACGTCCTCAGATCCTTCGCACCCTTCCAGAACCCTATATAAACCGCGATTTAGAGCAGATCGCTCTTTTCACTTTCTTCATTTTCCGAAGAATGGCATCTTCTGAAGCAGTCGGCGAAACCCATTTTTCCACAGTATTAGAATCTGTGTGCGATCTTATAATCTCGTTGTAAATCTGCAGCACGGGATCCTGCCAACCAACCAGTTCGCAGCCACGACTTGTGCTCAGCAACAACAAAAGTGAATCTCGCTTAATCATTTTTCTTTCCGCGTTTGATTGGCCATTCGGTTCTCTTTTTCTTCCTTAAGTTATCCCCTCACTCCAGCTGCGAATCTATAGAATTCGCATGCCGCCGATATTTTCGGTGAAAACCCAAATCCTAACTCCAATTTTTGTTCCATTAAGATTGGCGAGCCGCGGATTAACTCGGTGAAACTGCCCTGCCCAGTTCCTCAATACTCTTACCTCGTTTAAAACCTCTCTAAATCTTTCTCTAAATCAACTTTACATTTCTAATAGTGAATCAAACGGAAACATCAGCCAACATCCCGAAGAATCGAACAAAACGGGGGTTACGATCCTTTAGGAGAAGCAAAACAAGTAGGCTTGTCGCGAAAATGAACGCGCTATCGAACTCGTGGAACAGTTAATAAAGGTGGAACCTAAGCTCGCAACCATAACATTAGAAGAATATGCCGCCGCTTTCCGTTCCGCGGCAGAATTCGAGCAACAGTGTATTCCAGAGAATTTTGATTTGGAAAAATTCTATAACCTTGTCCGCCAATTCCTTCAATCCCCCATACATCCACCTCCGAATATCTTTTACGTAAAACGCAAGTTTAAACCTACCCCCGAATTTTGGAAGGAAATCTCCAAACGTCACGCCATCCCCATATACATCTCTAATGATCTCCTTCTTTATCTTATACCAGCTAAATGTTTCTCCAGAGCGCATCCTAATCCTCTGCCACACCTTGTGCCCAACCCCATGGATACGTTCACCATAACGAAATTTTTACCTCAATTCGAGCAATTAGAAATCCAGTAATACATGAAGTCACAATTATGTACTGTTATAAAATTTTCACATAAACCTTAATCTTTGTACCGCGTAATATAGATCCATGTGATTTCGTTTTCCTAAGTTCAAATAATCAGTATTGTTATTAAACATGAATGTAGACTCAAGCTCCATTTATGTATTTCTTTTCTTTCATTTACTCATTAAATTTTTGTTAAACTGAGTTATGTTTCAATTATTTTAAAAATAAATCTCGACCATTCCCGAGCCCTGAAGATCGCACGAGGTCCTATCCCAGGTTAAAGAGATTCGGTTCTTTGACCAAAAAACGGACCACCGATCGCGCCAGCGCAGGCAGGAGTTATAGCGTCATCGACGTTGACCCGTTATCCTGTGCTCAAAGGGTGCATTCGAATCGCAGATCGACAACGATGATCTGAGAGAATAAAAGCCAGTTCTGTATGTCCACTCTCTCTCTTAATCAAATCGACTTTTCCTTTCTTTCAAAGCTCGAACGTAACATATTATTAAACATTTTTTTTATTATTAAATAACTTATTTGAATTTAAAAAAGTTTTAAATTAATTTTTCGAACAAGAATAATATGTAACGATACGCCTTCCGCGCACCGTTCTAATAAGTGCGTTCGCGTCCAAAAATAGTCGACGCGCACCGAACATACCGACTGTTGCGCGCGCGAAAACATGCGTTTGCCACGCGCGCGCCAAAACACCGCCGACGACCCACAATATTTTGCGACCCGCAAAATAACCGATAGACCGGGGATATATAAACCCAGCCAATTCTCGATAAAAAATCCAGACCGATCCGATCTTCCGATCTGTTTCTATCTCCGATATTAAGCAACCAAGATCAGGCATTCCTGATCTCCGCCGAGCATGTTCGATACTGGTATCATTCTCCATACAGCGAGAAAATCGAGACCAAGCATTCCCAGTTTCCATCAAGCACACTTAGCTCTCGCCTCTCCGAGACAGAGCGCTCTCAATCTCTACGTTTCCTCCAACAATACGAGCAAACGGGACAGAGTATTCTCAGTCCCCGACAAGCATACTTGTCTCTCATTTTTCCTATTCACCAACTCCGAGACGGAGCATTCTTGGTCTCACCGCTTCTATCATCACACGAGTATACGCGACAGAGCATTCTCAGTCCCCGACAAGCATACTTGTCTCTCATGTAAAATTCAAAGTTAAGAGCGAGTATTCGCATTCCTGACATTTGAAAGCGCATCCGTCACGCGGCAACAGCGAATAACGTACACTGCAAGCGCAATCGCCGCTCAATCAATCGCGCGCCTAGTTAGGCCCCGCCACAAATCAATTGTGCGCTCCGACGCACGCAACTTCGCGTTTTGAGTGCACACCGCACATTTCATGCGTACTGCGAGACACAAAGAGGCAAAGCTATAATACATATCAACAGCGCGCTACGCGAGTTTATTCCGCTGTACATACATATACATACTACCAATCTAAATAAATACTTATTTATCGAATACTTGAGTCAGATAATTTTATGAACTCCCAAACCCGGCAAACCGACGAACACGTCCGCGCAACTGAACTCACACGACACCGCACGGCGAGGACGGACCGTTATATGGCGCCCGAAAGGGATCGTTTAAAAGTTCCCAGACAACACGCATGTCTAAAAGACGTCTAAAAGACGTTTTATAAGAGACGTCTTTAAGACTTTACCAAAAGATGTCATAATTATGTCTTTTGGACATTTCTTAAAGATGTCTTGAGAAAGACGTCTTAAAGATGTTCTTTTAAAGACGTTTGTAAGATTATATTAGAAAGACGTCTTTTTGACGTCTCAAAGACATCTTTTTTAAAACATATGTTCTATAACTTTAATCTGTCATCAATATAATCTCTAAAAGTTCTAAATGACAGTTCCAAATATAGTTATTTACATTACCGACTGTGATATTTATCGAGAAGCGACTGCATATTTATTGATTGGAATAAATGACATGACCAATTTCGATATAATGTAACTTATAAAAATATTGACAGTCAGTTTATCTAGTACTTCAATATTTTATATTATTATAATATACAAGAATGCAATTAAGATAAAACTATTCGGAATGTATTGACAAGAGGAAAAATACGAGACAGAAGCTGAAATTACTTAATAAATCGGTATATCAATGATTTAATATCTATACATTTCTAATGACAAAATTTATTTCTGATTATAATAGATAAATCAAAGTTGTGTAATTATTATTTCAATGATGTACCAATTTATTAAATAATTCCAAATTCTGTCGTATTCTTTTTTTGTCAATATTTTCTGTATAATTAATTTTTATGTCATTATAGAATGTCCAAAAAATTTCAAATAAAACATCTGAAAGACGTTTTAAAAATGTCATTTATTGAAAAATAAGACGTCTTTAAGACATCCCAAAGACATAAATTATCATAAATTAAGTAACAAGACATCTTAAAAAAAATATCTTAAAGACTTTGTAACGCGGTCACCTCGCTCGACGCTCGGATCGGCTCGTCGGTGTCCGGGTTCGAGAGGAGGGGAGACTCAAGCGTACGCGAACACAAGTGGCGGCGTGAAAAAGATAGTTTATTTTAGCGAAAGAGAGATACAGCGTGCAGGGCCAGGAGATGTCGCAGTGTCGCCGGTAGCGAAGCGGGGACGCAATTGGTTGGCGCAAGGCGATGAGATGCGCAGGACAGGTGCGGTGTGCGGTCGGCAATGGTCGATTTACACGGCGTGGTTATCACTAGGGATCTTAGGATTACGGACTTATAACTAGCGGCCTTAATCTCTATCGCATGCACTTACGAGCTAATGTCAGGCGGGACGGTTAGATATTGCGGGCAGGGTCGAGTGCCACGTCGAGCCCTGCCTTCGCAACGGAAACCGGTGACACCCGGTGGAGCTGAGTGAAACCTCAGCCCGAGGAGCGGTGGCAGGAGTCGGAGAAACCCGACAGAGCTGAGTGAAACCTCAGCCCGTGGAGCGGTGACAGGAGTCGGTGAAACCCGACAGAGCTGAGAGAAACCTCAGCCCGTGGAGCGGTGACAGGAGTCGGTGAAACCCGACAGAGCTGAGAGAAACCTCAGCCCGTGGAGCGGTGACAGGAGTCGGTGAAACCCGACAGAGCTGAGAGAAACCTCAGCCCGTGGAGCGGTGACAGGAGTCGGTGAAACCCGACAGAGCTGAGTGAAACCTCAGCCCGTGGGTAGAGAAAGCCGGTGAAACCCGGCAGAGCTGAGTGAAACCTCAGCCCGTAGGTAGAGAAAGCCGGTGAAACCCGGCAGAGCCAAGAGAAACCTTGGCCCCGAGAGGTAGTAGGTACTAGTTAGGTATCAGGAGTCGGATCGCAGGATAGGATCTGGTCTCGATGTCTCGGCCGGCCGGGCTTATATACCCGGCCGCCGTTCCCCACTACGCGCCGTCGGTCCGGTGGCGGGGAGTCGGTATCGCGTGGGGACATCGCGAGCGAGATAGCGTGAGCGAAACGGCGCGTGCGCCCTGCAGGCAAGCGAATGCGGTAGCGCGAGTGGTGTACGTGCAAGCGGGATGGATAGTGCAGGATAGTAAGCCAAGCGTTTCTCTGTATATATGTGTGTGTATATTTACGTACGTGTATGTATATATATATATGTGTATATATATATGTATGTACACTCGTAACAGCCCTGCCGTTACAACTTTTAAGACTTTTAAATAATATAAGACGTCTTATATTATTTAAGACGTCGTAATGTTCTCTGAGTTAATAGAAAATAAATGACTCAGTGGATAAAATCACTCTCAAAAGCGGAGGCAATTCACAAAGCGGAGGCAATTCACAACTATTAAACCTCGAAATAACCGGCACTCCCAACTGCGCCGTCGACTCCGCCAGACCGTTAAAGATAAATCCAGCACTATGACTACTCAGAAAACCGGATCTTCAATTAGCCTCGAACAAAATCCGTCCATATTTTTTGAAGCCCCGACCGCCAATCACCACCACCCGAACTCACTACCCAATGAATTAATACACGCAAAGATTATAAACCAAATGAGAAAGTGGGCCATTTCGACGGACGTGACACTCTCTCCTTTCTCGAACGAATCACGGAATTACAACGGCAATATGCATCAATGCTAGCTGGATTACCCGAATTGTTACGAGGAAACGCATTAGCTTGGTATCGCAATAACGTAGACGAATGGTCAACATGGGAAGAATGATAAGAATTCTTTCACGCCTTCCGACGGCAATATCGACCGAAACACTTTCAGGCTCGTATAACGCGTGAAAAAGAAGGGAGGGTGTGCGTCACGGCGGGGCCACGAATCAGTCGTGAAAACTCGTGAAAACTAATTATTTTGTGAAAAAATATCACCTCAACCAGGAATCGAATCTGGATCTCCTGCTTCCCGGGCAGGCATCTTATCTCTTCGACTATCGAGGCATGTAATGATATTTATCGCAAATAACACGTAGATTTTAGATAACACGTTTAGAATAACACGTCACAATACAATGATACACACATATACGTATATTACAATATATACATGTATTCTCTCGAATCCCCACGACCGACACTTCAGAGAGATGATGGTCCTATTTTCTCGATGGATGCAGGTCGGACTGCAGCGACGACACCTTCCAACGCCATTGACAAATATACAAATAATCCTCTTGGTGCGCAACAGAAGAGATTGTATCAAGCATGGCTCGAGTCCCCGAAGGCCATTCCGTGGAAAGATCGCCGATAAAAACGCGACGAAACATCCAAACAGTATTCTACAACGGTACTCACAATGATGCGTCGCGCTGGGAACTTTTCACGACAAGAAAAAGTCCATCGACGAGAATATGCGCGCCGAATATAAAATCTACGTCTCCGACTCACTGATACCACCAACTTATATGAACTCGTGGACTAAAGAAATACGAAGACATTCAAAAAGCTCGCGCCCAAGAAGAAAATGGGGAGAAACAATTAACCTGTGACACCACAAATATTATAATCGCAGCACCCATATACGATTAAGATAGTACATACTGCAAACAACGCGGACACGACCACTTTAATTGTAAAAGACCACCAAAGAAATTCTGCTTTCAATGCGGAAGAGACGGAGTGCTCACAAAAAATTGTCATCCGCGGCCGGGGTTACATCGAACACACCTCGATCGCGAACCGAGCAAGCCTAGCAAGCCTAGAATATATTCCACGGTCTCATCTTACCGTGTTTCTAGGCGGTTACCAAATCAGCGCAGTAGTTAGACACGGGATCCGAGATCTCGATTATAAATTACGAAATCGCGAACATAGCAAGAAATCTGCGAGTACGACCGATAGAGAAGGAGGAGCAAGTGCACATAGCCGATGGCACATTCACAACGACACTGGGAGAAATTAAGCTACCGCTCGAAATACTGGGGCAATATTACGAACACATCTTCCACATCCTTCCCACACTCATGGTGTAAGAAGAAAGGTGAACCATTCGGATGGATGCGCAGTAGGTCAAAGGTAGTAGGGACAGTCAACCAATTACGCTTTGAACTTTTATGCAAAATTCAATATGGTTGCTTATTGAGTTTCGTTTTAAATAACAATGTGATATTAGGCTAAAAAAATGCCAATTTGTTGCGTTTAAAATTGCAACAGCCGGTCGTAGGAAGGGAACAGGGAAAATTACAATTATGTATTATATTATTTTCCCAAAAAGCATAAACCACGAAAACAGAGGCTCGAAGAGTATCAACGAAAGGAAGAGCATATAAAATTCAACTATAGTAAGTTTATATTCCGAATGCTTATAAATATATCTTTTCTTTTTCATATTTCATATGTCACAAATAGCTACGTAGTGATACATTCTTGTTGTAAAACCAAAATCATATTTCCTATTAATTATCTTTTATTTTAACATACATTTGTAATATAAATATACATTATATAATACTTATACGTTATAAAACAATAAAATTGAAAGTCAAAAGCAACAATAATTTGTTAACAGAATATATTTTTATTAATTCTTCCTAAACAATGTCTTTATTTAAAAAAACGAACAATATAAAACGTCACGTTTTCGACTCATAGAGTCTTCTTCAATGTAATTAAGTGTTATATGAACAAAAGAAATAAAAGACAGAATGCTTCTAAATATGAGAATGTGTTTAAAAAATCCCCCAACAGAAACTCATAAATGACACATCTTAACAGATTAAAATTTTGACATATAATAAAAATTAAATTTGATCAATAAATAAGAATTTTAAAAGCGTAAATCAACAATTTATATAGTTATAATATTAATTTTTATAATATTAAATACAACATATTTTATTAAATTGCATTAGACAATCTTATTTCATTTTTGATACTTGTAAACAGCGCGCTGCATAAAAATGCTCAAGCTCTGATTAATCAAGACCTCCGCCATTATGCGCAATGATTCACCTTTCTTCTTACACCATGCCCACGCTCGAAAGCCAGATGCTTATTGAAACGGACTTATAATCCCGCCTAAGGATGCGTTCCTTTATTCACTCCGAATGCTACGATGTGGAAGTGTACTGCGGCTATCGTTCCGTTTTAGTTTCATGCGCTTTCTAACTATTCGAAGATTATAAAGCAGAACGTAGTATGTTTTCTGAAGCTCCAACTGAAATAATGGCTGGTATATCTAATATTAGAAAAAATACAATTTCATTATATATTAAATATATTAGGTGTACAAAAAAGTTCTGAGCTTTTTTTTGTAAAATTCAATCTTTATTCAAAAACACAAAAAATAAAAATATTAATCAGCGAAATATTCCCCGTTTGCATCAATGACCTTTTGCCATCTTTCGGGTAGCTTGCGAATTCCTTGACGATAGAAGCTCATCGGCTTCGAAGCGATAAAGTCATCAATGCATTTTCGTATTTCTTCAAATCTCACGAAATGTGTATCAGTCAAATGATGCTGCAGCGACCGGAATAGGTAGTAATCGGAAGGTGCCATGTCTGGGCTATACGCCGCGTGCGGGAGAAGTTCCCAGCCTAACGCAAAGATATGGTCCTGAGTCGCTTTCGCAACATGTGATCGAGTATTGTCATGAAGCAAGATCACTTTACGACGTCCTTGGCCAGTAAATGGCCTCTTTCCTTCTAATGCATCGCTCAAATTGGTCAATTGTTGTTGGTAGCGATCTGCCGTGATTGTTTCATCCGGTTGTAACAACTCGTAATACAACACACCTTTTCAATCCCACCAGATACGGAGCAAAACCTTCTTGGCGTGGATATTGAGCTTTGGCGTCGATGTCGAAGGTTGACCAGTCAATCCATGATTTTCTCCATGATGTTTAGAGTTATCATAAAGAATCCACTTTTCATCGCCTGTAATGATTTTGTGCAGAAAATCTTTTTTCCGGAACTTTGAAAGCAAAGTGAGTGCAGTGTCACGCTGACGATTTTTGTTGTCTTCGGACAATTCATGCAGAAACCCATCTGCCTTCCTTCTGAACCTTTCCCATCGTATGTAAACGTACGGAAATAGTTTGCTGCGTAACGCCAAGCTGTTCTGCAAGCTCCTTTTCAATTTGCGCAGAGTTTATATCCAGCAGTGCTTGCAATTCGTCCAGCACGCGGTTCATCTTCAAGACTGAAATCTCCTTGACGAAATTTTTAATACCATCTTTTACATGTAGCATGACTTACAGTGTTCTCTTCATATGCAGCACAAATCATTGCAATGGCTTCAGCAGCATTTTTCTTCAGATGAAACGCGAAGTGGATGGAAAATCGAATATGCTCTTTTGTTATTGCCATCATGAACACTACTAATTTTTGAGGTTATATTCATCAAACGCCAAACCGTATGGCATTTTAGAAAGCTAAATGTCAACGCTTTAAAACCGCAAAAGGGCGGGAAGATATATAAAATTTAAATTGTTATTTCGATTGTATGAAATCTAAAGCTCAGAACTTTTTTGTACACCTAATAATATATGTATTAAATATAACATATATATAAAATAATTAATAATAATAATAAATAATAAATAATAATAATAAAAAATATTAAAATAATTAATAATAATAATAAAAAAATAAATAATAAATAATAAAAAATTAATAATAATATTAATAATAATAATAATAATTAATAATGATAAATAATTTTATAACATTATATAATATCATAATAATTTCATTATATTATACGAGGATCGTTTGATAAGTCAGATAAAAAAGCAATAAAATCACCTATTTTCCGGAAAATTCTTTTTCACTTTTCGACGTAATCTTCTTGGAGCTCTACACACTTAGTCCAGCGGTGTTCCAATTTTTTGATCCCTTTGAAAAAGTAGGAAGTCTCAAGGCCTTCAAAATACGCATCTACAGTAGCGATGACCTCCTCATCGGATGAAAATTTCTTTCCGAGCCAAATCTTGAGATTTGGGAATAGAAAGAAGTCACAAGGGGCCAAATCAGGAGAATAGGGTGGATGGGGCAGCAATTCGAATCTTAATTCATACAATTTTGCCCGTATAATTGCAACTGTGGAGGTGTGAGCCGGAACATTGTCATGGTGAAAAATAACTTTTTTGCGCGCCAGTCTCGGCCGTTTCGTTTGCAGCTCTTCGTATAAACGACTCAGAATAATATCCTCCTGTGACTGTTTGATCCTTCTGTAAGTAGTCAATGCAAATGATTCCTTGAGAATCTCAAAAAACAGTGGCCATTATCTTCCCGGCCGACTAAACAGTCTTTGCCTTCTTCGGCGTACATTCACCAGGCGCTGTCCACTGCTTCGACTGCTGTTCTAATTCGAGTGTAGTGATGAATTCAAGTCTCGTCTACGGTCACGAATCGACGCCAAAAGTCTTGTGGATTGCGCTTAAGCATCGACAAATCGCTACTGCGAAATGTCTTTTCGCATGCGTTTTTGATCGATGGTCAGCAATCACGGCATCCATCGTACACAAAGCTTTTTCATTTCTAATTTTTTGTGCAGGTTATTATGCACCCTATCTACTGAGATGCCTAATCTCAGCTATGTCACGCACCTTCATTCGATGATCTTCCATACGATGGATTTTTTCAATCATTTCTGATGTGACTTCAACTGGACGTCCGGGATGCACTTCATCTTTGATTGATGTCCTGAGATGTCGACCTCTTTTGAATTCATTAATCCGAAAATAAACGTTTTCAACACTGGTGCAAAATCCAATCCCGTCCAATTCAGCTTTAATCTGTGCAGCCGCCCACTTCTTTAAATAAAAATGTTTAATCACTGCACGGAATTCGTCTTTCTCCATTTTTACGACAACTGCTACCATGCTCACTTCCAACGTCTGCCGCATGTAAATTAAACGTCACTTTTGGCTGAAACTTGATATGAGACAGTTTGAATAGTGTTACTTACTCGCCATATACTACACAGTCATTGTAGCTATTTCGCAAAAATTTACCTGACTTATCGAATGTATTATTTCGTAATTATTTCATATTGTTGTGACTGAGCGGTGGTCCGCTCGCTTTTGGCCTCCGAGTAATATTGAGAAGATCGTTCCTTGCTAACGCGTCGTTTATGTACTATTGATTTATTGATTAGAGAGATTTGACAGAGATTCATGCAGGATAGTTTTGAGAGGTGATGCGCGAGCGGATTGCGAGCGCGAAATTATATCACGAACAGTGTAATTAATTGTACTCATTAAGGTTGTTTCTTTATAAACGGCCTCTATTTATTTACGCGTGTCGCGTGAGTAAGAGTTGTGCAAGTGACTGCCTCGGAAACGCGACATTTTTGAGGGCTTGT
Source organism: Pogonomyrmex barbatus (assembly GCF_055798465.1). Taxonomy (NCBI): domain Eukaryota; kingdom Metazoa; phylum Arthropoda; class Insecta; order Hymenoptera; family Formicidae; genus Pogonomyrmex; species Pogonomyrmex barbatus. The sequence goes on from NW_028297123.1 coordinate 199,174, forward strand.
CCGGGATAACGGACAATGGACGTCGCGTCGGGAAGTGTTAAGAAGCCAATCGAAAACGATGAGGCTCGAAGATCTTCGTAAGGAGGACGAGTCGCATGGCGAGGAAAAGGATTTGCACGCGCACACCGGAGAAGGATGAGATGTCGAATTTGGAAGCCGTTCTTCGCTCTACGCAGGAGGAACTCCGTCTTTTCCGAGAAGAGCGAGCGGTGATTGGATGTCAGCGTTAAATGTCAGTCATTAATTGACTAATTTCTTTTTGTTTTTAAAGTAAATAAAATACATTCTGTTTTTCCTTAAATTCGCATTTGCGTGGTATTAAGTAAAAAAAATGCTTTTACATTGACTTTTTGGCATGGTTTGATTTGTCGGACGGATGCGTACATTTATTAAATTTGGGCTTCGATGTCTCGGTTTTAGATAGGAAGGAAATCAAGGAAATAGGAAGTTAAATAATCTTCAAAGTTTTTCCGAATGTCCGGATGATCGTATCTGTTAGATGGGACTCCTTTAGATGTATAAATTCTGTTTCGAGAAGGCGTTCTAGATTGGATCGTGGTTTTCATCGAAGCCTGTGAGGAGTTGATTATTCTTTCCGTCCGTAGAAAGAAAAGTGAATTTTGAAAATATTTAAAAATTTTGAAAGAAATAGATACTCGTTTTCATTTTCATTTTTTTTAAAGTTTGCTGTTCAGTTGGCGTCTATGGCGGGAGATCTTCTTTTCCGAAGCCCGAACATCTGGCTGAATAATAATTCGAAGAAGTCTGCTTCATCTTCGGTTTGCCTCACCCGTGGTTTTTTTCCAAGGGACTTAGGGCGAATGCGGAGGCAGGGACTTGGGGAGTCTTTAAAGATGTTGGGTCCATGATAAATACCTTCCCCCCCTTGTCCAAAGAAATTAAAAAAGAAGCGCACAAAACTCAAAATTCAAGATTTAAAAAAGAAACACTCAAGAATAAGATTCGAAAAAAAGAAAAAAGAAATCAAGAAAGAAGTGAGAACGAAACTCTGCAACGGCTCAGTACTTCCAGGAGGGTATAAGATTGGGACCAAGAGTACGGCGCCCGGTAACTTGTAGCAACAACTCAGGGTAAGCCAGGAAGCCGTCTGGGCAGGTTTCTGGGCAGGTACCCAGGAATCTTTACCAAAGAAGAGAAGAAGATCGCTTTCTGTAAAGCAATTCCTGAAGAGAATTGTCAACGACAATTTTGTGGAGAAAGGGAGCAGTGTTGTGGCCGAGCGGTGGTCCGCTCGCTTTTGGTCCCCGAATAATGTTGAGAAGATTCCTTGCCAACGCGCCATTGTTTATGTACTATTGATTTATTGATTAGAGAGATGACAGAGATTCGTGCGGGATGGTTTTGAGAGGTGACACGCGAGCGGATTGCGAGTGTAAAATTGTATCATGAACAGTGTAATTAATTGTGCTTATTAAAGTTCCTTCTTTATAAATGACCGCTATTTATTTACACATGTCGCGTGAATGAGAGTTGTGCGAGTAATCACCGCGGAAGCGCGACAATATTATATGCTTTATTTTCTTCAGCATCAATCAAGATTATTTCAGTCTCCATGGAAGCAGCCATCTTTGTGTCCTGATTGCTTTACTTCCCTGATAGCCACAATAGAAAGTACGTCAAAATCAATGACGTCATAGAATTCAAGGCAGTATTTTTGTAGTGCACTGCTCTTTATATCGGAGCGCTATTCGTAGTACTGATAATACTTGGAGTGAATAAAGGAACGCACTCTAAATCTCATTATCTTGCCACCCGAGCCCCACAATTATACTTCCGATCATTCCCCGCACACGTGGCCCGAACTGGCGGCGCGAACCGCGCAGGAAAATCGCGCCTTGCAAAAATTTTTATCTGACGAACTGGTGAAATTCAATGACGTCCGCGGCCTCACCAACAAAATATCACATATCATCCGGGTTAAAACAAACATTCCACTAAAACGGCGTTATCGACCCCGAAATCCCCCGCAATACAATGCATCATCGACGACGAGGTGCGAGAAATGGAGGCGGAAGGTATAATCGAATCGTCTAAGAGCGCATGAAACTCACTAGCAGTAATCGTCAAAAAGAAAAATGGCAAGCCACATTTTTGCAGTGATTTTCGTAAAGTCAACGAAGTTACCGAACGCGACGCGTGCTCCCTACCACATATATAGTAGTCATCCTAGATAAACTCTGCGGAGCCAAATATTTATTCACATTCGATCTTAAATAAAGGTACTGGCAGCTACCCCTATCGCCCGAAAGCCGTCTAATTACAGTCTTTATCGTACTGGGCCGGAGTTTAATGCAATTCCGAGTGATGCCATTCGAATTCCGCCCCGGTCATTTTCCAACGTCTGCTAGATAGTATACTAGGTCTCGAGCTGGAGCCTCACGTATTCGTATATTTAGACGATATAATCGTGATCAGCCTCTCGTTTGAAAGTCATCTCAAACACCTCACGGAAGTGTTTCGACGGTTGCGCGAGACTCGTTTCCGCCTGAACTCCAATAAATGCCATTTCTGTGTAACCAAGTTAAAATATCTAGGGCATATCATAGACCGATGAGACATCCGAATTGACTCAGATAAAGTACGCGATGTCACACACTGGTCGCCCACGAATATTCGACAAATAAGACAATTCGTGGAAATGGTCTCCTGGTACCGACGTTTTATACCGAATTTCTCTACCCTTGCGGCTCCATTAACTAAACTAACAAAAAAAAAACGCGAAGTGGCAATAGGACTCAGAGCAGGACGATGCCTTTTAAAAACTAAAACAAGCGCTAACTTCCGCCCCGATACTCGCTTGTCCCGATTTCAATCGCTTTATTCTACAAACCGACGCAAGTTCCTCCGGCCTCAGGGCCGTGCTAACTCAACAGTTCAAGGAGGGAGAACGCGTAATTGCCTACGCGAGTCGTACTTTGAAACTTGCAGGGCTGAATGCATTTATGGCGCCATCGAATTCGAGTGCCTGACCGTCGTGTGAGGAATCCGTCACATGCGGAGTTATTTGGAAGGATACGAATTCACAATTGTTACCATCAGGCTCTCCGATGGCTCCAGCGGCTGGAGTTACGGCTCGGATGTCGAGCAATACAGGTTTGACGTAAAATATCGCCGAGGCCAACTCAACCGCATAGCAGACATTTTTTCAAAACGTTCCGCTTTTCAATACCGTCCATCTCTGCGTCATCTGCCCATGATGATATCGTCAATTTAAGAAGGTCCACGAAAGATTGGGTGAATTCAAAGATTATCGCATCCAGAACCGACTGTATCATCTGTTTGACAGATTTCCGCGACACGCTGATCACAAACTAATGGAAGGAATGCGTTCCGCGCGAGCACCGACCCGAAATACTGCACTGAATGTACAACGAACCAAATGGGACATTTAGGAATAGCAAAAACGATCGCGCGTACGGCCCGCCTCTATTATTGCCCCGGAATGTTCGTCGATATCGCCCGCTATGTACGAAACTGCGAAAATTGTCTTGCACACAAGGTAATGTAGCAACGCCTGGCCGGATTTCTCCATCCGTCGCACGTGTCAGATCCATGGCGAAAGATTATAATCGATCTCGTGGGACCGCTGCCCTGTTCGACCAATAGCCATTCGTGGTTATTAGTCATGCAAGATCGATTTACCAATGGATGGGGTTTCGACCTTTACGCTAAGCAACTGCCACGGCAGTAACACTGATGGAATCAGATTATCTTCCGCCATGGATGCTTCAGCGAAGTAAAGTCCGACAATGGCCGGCAGTTTATCGCGGGGCAATTCAAAAACGTGTTACGAACTTATGGCATTAAGTAAGGCACCGACCCACTCCTGCTTTACGCTCCTCATTACAATCCGGTGGAACAAACAATCAAAACTGTGATCAAGCACTTTATACAGAAAAACCATCGGCGATGGGATCATTACATCTCCGCATTCTAATTCGCAACAATACCGCATGACACGAGACCATCAGATATACCCCTGCTTATTTAGAATGAATTCCAGTTGCGCACAAAATAAATCGGACACAGCAGGTTGAATGGATCAGACACAGGTCCAAACGGATACAATAAGAAACGTACACAAGGTAGTTGAAATTGGACACAGTGAAAATCGGTCACAATGGCAATCGGACACAGTGGCAATCGGACACAGTACTAATCGGACACAGTAACAATCGAACACAGTGACAATCGGACACAGTAACAATCGGACACAGTAACAATCAGACCAGTGCCAATCGGACACAGTAGGAAATAGACGCACGGATAGTTGCAATCGTGACAGTTTTCCTAAAAAAGTGTTAAAAGTGTTATTATATTCGAAGTGCAAGATGCAATCTTTCGCCTTACTAAATTGATGAGTCTATCATGTACTAAAATGATAGATCCTAGAAAGATTGGCAAAGACCCCTACGCAAAGATTGGGTGTGAAGTTTTCGCTGATCTTTTCATTTTGTTATAAATATAATTTTGTATTGTTTTCGTAATTAGTTCTGTGATAGTGGGGAGGGGCGAAGCACCTCCCAACCCCCCCATTAGGGGGCTTCGTCCCCTGGACTCTCGTTCGGGAGGCTTTACCCCCCGAATCCCCCTTATTATGCGTACAGAGTACACAACGCATGCTCAGTTTATTGCATTACGTCGCTATGACAAATTTCCTAACCAAAAAAGTCGTCAATTTTAATGCTTAATATCTCGGTTCGTGAGGCAGACCGCCACATTTTTTTGCCAGATTCTTTTATTTATTTATCTATTTAACTATCCGTGTGTCCATTTCCTACTGTGTCCGATTGGCACTGTGTCCGATTGCTACTGTGTCCAATTGCTACTGTGTCCGATTGCTACTGTGCCCGATTGTTACTGTGTCCGATTGCTACTGTGTCTGATTGTCACTGTGTCCGATTTCCAATATGTCCGATTGCCACTGTGTCCGATTTTCACTGTGTCCGATTTCAATCACCTTGTGTCCGTTCCTTATTTTATCTGTTTGAAATCTGTGTCCGATTCATTCAATCTGCTCTGTCCAATTTATTCTGTGTGCAAATGCGATTTCCCCCTTATTTAAATCACGGCCGCGAATTAAACAGCCCTCACCACACGCTTCACGCTGCGATTTGACCAAGACGGCCAATGTAAATATATTCACGAGTTTGTTTAAATATATCTTTTGTTATTATGACATTGTTTATTTCTTTTGTTCTTCTGTAAAGCGAGAAAGAGGTGTAACGATACATTTTCCGCGCACCATTCTTGTATAAGTGCATTCGGACTCCGCGCCCGAAAATAGTCGACGCGCAGACCGAACGCATCGATCGTTGCGCGCGCGAAAAGCACGCGTCCGCTAAAACATCGCCGACGACCCGCGATATTTTGCGACTCACAAAATAACCGTCAAACCGGGAGTATATAAACCCAGCCGATTCTCGGTAAAGAAACCAGGCCGAATCGATTCTCCGATCTGTCTCCCGATACTAACGAGATCCTGATCTCCGCCGAGCATATTCGACACTGGTATCCTCCATACAGCGAGAAAATCGGGACCGAGCATTCTCAATCCCTGTCAAGCATACTTGGCTCTCATCTCTCCGAGATAGAGCGCTCTCAGTCTCAATGCTTCCTCCAACAATACGACCAAACGGCGCAGAGCATTCTCAATCCCCGACAAGCATTGTCTCTCATTTTTCCTATCCACCAACCGCGAGACGGAGCATTCTCAGTCTCACCACTTCTACCATTACACTAGCACACGGGACATTCTCAATCCTCGATAAGCATATTTGTCTTTGGTGTAAAATTCAAAGTCAAGAGCGAGTCTCACGCCTAACATTTGAAAGCGCACACTTCACGCGCATTACGAGACACAAAGAAGCAGAACTATACTATATACCAACAGCACGAATTTATTCCACTGTATACTACCTATATACTACCAATCTGAATAAATACTTTATCCAATACTTCAGTCAGATAATTTTATTAACTACCGAACCCGGCAGACCGACGAGCACGTCTGCGCCGAAATTGCATGACACCGCACGGCGAGGACGGACCGTTATAGTTTAAACAAATATACCATAATATGGTTAAGAGTTGCATAACAATCTGTACAGACTGTTACGTTCAGACTCCGAAATTATTAGAGGTTGAAGGGATGGGGCCAAGAAGGATGCACCACATATCCTCTCGCAGATGGTCGCTCTGGAGCGTGCCTGCGAGTCGAACGCATCGTACAGGTCAGCCGATACGGGTCAACGTTTTGAAAAAGACGCTATGACTCCTATTGCGTGACATATGTCCGTCTGTTAATTTAGACAAGAGAATTTAATCTCTTTTGCCTGGGATAGGACCATATGCAATCCCCGAGAGCGGGTGGGAACGAGCGTGACGAGAGGATTAAATTATGAATGAATAAATTGATTTATTGTTAAAGTAATCATTTAATTAATTAATGTGAAACGAACAAAATACAAAATTAAAATACAAAATACTTAATATAAAGGAGAAATGGTACGCATAGTGATTATTCGATAGATAATGGTAATGTATAAGGTAATGTATAGTAATAGATAATGGTTAATATTCTTTCGAATGGGCGCATGAGAGTAGAAAAAAAATAAAGAGTATGTAAGTGTAGCACGCGAGTGTTACAAAAGTGCGGAGATCATCGGGCATGACAGTTCGGGGTAAGACTCTACATTAAAATATTTAGAGCCATGCCCGGTTTTTACAATATAAGTGAATAAAAATAATGGAATAATTTAAATAAACATTTATAAGTATTAAACCTTAAGCGGTAGGCTCGAAAAGGTAAGTAAGGGGGAAGGGAGCAAGGGGAAACGATCAGTATTTAAGTGGTGATGGATAGATCATATTCATGCGACTTACTGTGATGATAACAAAAAAGGTCGTTGTAGATAGATCAGCGAGAAACAAGCGGGGGAGTTGGGACCAGCGGCCAGCGGTTGGCTCTCCACAAGATGCTCCTGAAGTCTCGTGAGGTCGAGGGCACACAAAAAAAGAATCACTGCCTCCCGTGCTTTTGAATACAAAAGTGATATTTGAATGAGATTACAAACTTATTTAATTTACCCGTCCCGTTAATTTTAAAGTTTAAATAATTTAATCTGCGATTACTTCAGCGCGAATCACGAAGGCTAAACCGAGAGAAAAAAAACGAATGCGAACGAACGCGAAGGCACATGTCCGTAAAAATGAATGTAAAAAAAAAGATTTGCTCGTGAAAAAAAACTGACGGATCAGAACGTGTAAAGACTGTCGGTCAAAGAGTAAATGCAAAGTGCGTTTCTTCCGAGGAGGATCTTGGTAAAAAGTTGTCGTGAGGGTGGAGCTTTAGTTCAAAATTAGGGATATCTCGCGGGTCTTTAACGAATAGGAATTAACGAGTCATTAGGGATATGGAGAGAGTTAGCCTATCATAGTTCTGAATTTTGAAAAAAGAGTCTGATTGGGGAGAATTTTTAGGGATGATAGTTAGGTAATGGGTCTGAGCCTTTATCAACATATGGCATTATCTAAATATTTGTGGCCGAATGGATCGACGGATTAAATAACCGACGCCAAGAAGGCGGCTATTCAAGTACGGAGCCTGCCATGAAAGAAAATAGATACCTACTTGACAATTTATGATTTTTCGTCGTCGCCACTAAGAGTTTCTTTGCGTTCGACATATGGCTGTCAAATATTACTTTAGCTTAGTTGCAATTCAATCGAGTTTTATAGTTTATTTATTAGTTCGAAAAGCGAGCCCTGAACAATCTAAGATTCACGTGTTCGGCAGACTGGCGTCCACGGAGCTTGAGCTCGTAAAAATTGTTTTAGTTTATTTATTCAGAATGATTTTTTTGCTGTATCGGAGCTCGCCCATTCGCTCCGAAAAGAGAGAAGAAATCCACCGGACGTAACAGATCATAATATCTGAAAACTTCTAGTCTTGATTTCTAGAAAAAAAACACAAACGCGTACGTAAAAGAACAATATTAAAATGACAGTATTTATATTGCTTCTTAAAACCTACCTGCAAAATAACAGATTATGGCGCATAAACATCAATCATACTCCAAAACAAATTATCACCAACCATCAAATTCGCCGCGAAACTCAATGTTGACTGCCAATCGGACGCTGGAAAAAGAGCAACAAGCATATTATCTCTTAAAAGCTGTACGCTCATTGGATATTGCATTGCGTGTCGCGTCATCGCTCTGATCTGAATCCAGCATATTTATTAACATTAACAGTCTTATCGACCCTATGGATAAATCAGGCCGATAAGCGAACATTGATTCGCTAGATTCTACAGTGACCCTGACTTATCAATCTGATGATCCGCTGAGTATCGATAAAACTAATAATGACATTTCTTAATTTCGACAGACATTGTAGCCGTACATGGGCGACGACAATAATGACGATGTTTCTTAAAATAAAAATTTCCAAATCAGACTTTGCGTGGCAATATCTCGTAGGATATGTAGCAGAAAAATAAAAATACTTTTATGATGCAAGTCGAACTCAAGTTACGGATCAAGCTTAGAACTTGATTCGATTTAGCCCTTATTGAGATCCGATAATTTCGGATGCTCCCATCTTATCGACTCGCGTAAAATTACAGGAGTGTTCTTGGTTGACTTGACACCCGAGACACTACCGTGTCTCCTGAAACTCTGTTTATTAAATTACAAACTATACTGTATCTTTATTTGTTTTTTCTTTCTTAAATCGTAGACAAAAGAATATCATTTCTTTTCTGTTCGTTGAAATGCACATTTCGCCTTTTAAAAGTTATATGTTAAACGGTTTTATTTATATGTATATACGCATATACGTACGTTAAATATTATTTTTATAAAGTAATTATTTTTGAAATGGCAAATATAGTGCTGACAACCATTAAAAAAGGTAGAAAACAAGTCTTACAAGAAAATTTTAGATGAGAAATGTTTATAATTTCTTGTCCAAAGGTCCTCTTGTAAGACTCGTTTCCTATCTTTTCCAGTAATTGATAGCACTACATTTGTCATTTTTAAAATAATTATTTTAAATTAATAACTTATTAATAAATTACTTTATGAAGAATAATATTTAACGTATGTATATAACAAAATTGTTAAACATATAACATATAACTATTTTTAAGAGATTAAATGAGCAAATGTTCAGCATTTCTGAACAAACAGAAAAGAAATGATTTATTTTTTTGTCTACAATTCAAGAAAGAAAAAACAAATAAGGATACAGTTCTTTGTTTAATAAACAGAATATCAGAGAAACAGCATTACTGTCTTCATTTCGCGGCGAACGGCCCGGACTCCCGCGCGCTACATAATTGCATCAATGTATAAATCGTAATTACTTTACAACCTTAATGTTTAAAGATCTGAAACTTTCCAAAAAACTTCCTTAATTAATAAATAAAAGTAATATAGGTACAAGTTGACAACTCGAAAATTCGTACAATAACTTTTGCGATCGAAAGAAGAAAACTACGAATTAGGAGAAATATTTTGAAAAATTTGGCATTTGGCTGAAATGTTTCGAAAACTTTTTATACGCCCTATATTTCCAGATATATTTTGAAGATTATACTGTGGAAATTTAAAAAAAATATTCGTGTTTGACTAAGATATGATGAGTTAAACACAAAAATGCATTGAATTTTTTCATCTTACAAATTATATTTTTCGTTAATAACTTAAAAACAAAAAAATTAAATTTGGTTTAAACACAAAAAGAAGCGCTATGAAATTCTCTACAAGTATCTCTTTCTCTTTTTCTCTCTCAATCCTCAAAATCGAAATTTGAGTAATGTCTAAAATTAACCCGATAAACAATACTTATTCCGCGAAATCTACGCATATCCCCTTATTATATCTCCTCCATTAAGCTCCATATTGTGAGATCAATCTAGAATCCGGGTAATACACCTAACACTGTTTTCCGTCCGATGCATTTCGTCAATTCTACCTTTTTCACATTCAATGTAGACCGAGTATATGTTAATAACAACAGAGAGAGTAATAGCTAATTCTTCAGCAAGCAGGATCTTGATTGCTAAATTTCTATATGAAATAAATTCAATTAATTGTATTACCAACTACATGTCACTATTTTTAGTAATCTTAGCGGTTCTATAATAATTCAATAAAATATTTTTTATCGATTATAATCCCTTCAATCAAATATTTTTTTATCGATAAAATATTGGGTCTATGCATAATTTTGTAGCGAAAATCGAGTAAATTTCAAACGCAAAATATTTAGCAAAAAAAGCGATTTTAATCAACTAAATATGTTCCATTCTGTTCAATAACTTTCTGCCATCTCTCCACGAGCTTCATTATCCCTCTTTCATAGAAGTCCTGAGATTTTTGGACAAAGAAGTCATCCAAATGGTTTTTAAGGACATCCAGAGAACTAAAGGTTTTGTTATTCAAATTGTTCTGTAGCGCCCGGAACAAGTGATAGTCTGAAGGTGCAAGGTCCGGACTATATGGTGGGTGCACCAAAACATCCCATCCAAGCCGCAATAATTTTTACCGGATCATCAAAGAAACGTATAGTCTAGCGTTGTCCTGGTGGAACACAACGCCCTTTCTGTTCGCCAATTCGGACCGTTTCTGATCGATTGCTCGCTTTAATTTGGCCAGTTGTGAGCAGTACTTGGTTGAATCAATCGTTTTGTTGAGTGGCAGCAGTTCATAATAAACGATTCCTTTCCAATCCCACCAGATACTGAGCATGATCTTCTTCGGGTGTAATCCAGTCTTTGCGATCGTCTGAGCAGCCTCTGAGCGCTTCGACCATGATCTTTTTCGATTGATATTGTTGTAGACAATCCACTTTTCATCCGCTTTAAAAATGGTTTGTTTTGATGGCATTTAAGCAGCGAATCGCAAGCTAAAATTCGGTCCATTAAATTCTTTTCGCTCAGTGCGGCGCTCAAACATCAAGCTTATTTATCTATTATCCTAAGCTTATTATCCTAAGCTTCCGTAAATGTTTCGAAATAGTTGATTGATCAATGTTAAGATTATGTCCAATCTCTGTAGTCGTCAAATGCCAGTTGGAGTCGATTAAAGCCTTGATTTGATCGACATCAGTAGTGACTGGCCGACCAGAGCGAGGAGCATCTTGGAGATCAAAATCTCCGCAACGAAATTTCGCAAATCATTTCCGACACACACTTTCGCTTACGGCATTCTCTCCGTACACGACGCATATCTTTTTGTGAGTTTGCAACGCGTTTTTGCCTTTTCGGAAATAAAAAAGCGAAATACATCGAAAATACACGTTTTTTCCTTCCATGTTCAAAATATAATTAAACTTCGTATACGTCATGGATCACGATGAATACTTTCTTAAAATGTCGGCACAAATTTCAGCTTTCACTTAGTGTACGACACTTTATATGTTTGACACATATGCGAGCGGAAAAACAACTGCGAACGACATCTGTCGGAATTTCGCTACGGAATTATGCATAGACCCAATATTTCTTTATCGATTATAATCCATTTTATTGTCCTCCAGGTTCCAGATTTGATCCCTGGCTGAAATGATATTTTTCCCATGGGAGAATAATAAAAGAGATTTTAATCGATATAAAAATATTTGTATAACTCATAATATGAAGATATTATCTACTAAAAATGATCCGAAAATGGATCGAAATGTAAGATCTGAATGTAAGAGAACCGTAAATATAATAGAATGAATTGAGTGGATAATTTATTTGTGTCTTATTCACTGCGCGATTCCTAATGCCCTTTTGTTTCAATTTTTAATCTTAAAAAATATTTTATTATCGAATTATTATAAAACCGCTAAATTGTAAGACTGCTAAAAATAGTGGCACTGCAAAAATAGTGGTTGATAATATAATTAAATTTATTTCATATAGAAATTTAGCAACCAAGATCCTGCTTGTCGAGAAATTATTGGGTTGTCGGAAAAGTCATAACATATATTTTTTCTATGTTTTTCAAAGATTATTTATTTATATAAAGGACAAAGATCAATCAATATATATATTGCCCGTTTTGTTCGATAACCTTTTGCCATCTTTCAGTGAGTTTCATAATTTCCTCGTTCGTAGAAGGACCTGTCTTTATCGGCGAAAAACTGAACAAGGTGCTAATTTAAACGCTCAAATAAGAAAGGAGGGGCCCGACCACGAACCAGTCGTGAAAATTCATAATTATTTTACGAAAAATACTACCTCAGCCAGGAATCGAACCTGGATCTCCTGCTTACCAGGCAGGCATCTTATCCTTTCGACTACCGAGGCATGTGATGATATTTATCGCAATAACGTTTAGAACAACACGTCAACAATACAATAATATACATATATTACAATTTACATATACAGGGTGTTTCATTTTAAGTGATATGATCGAGTATCTCGCGAATCGATGATTTTATTGAAAAATTTTTCGAATGAAAGTTGCATAGCTTGAAGGGGGACATATGATTGAAATATGGACTTGACCTTGAGTGACCTTGTCAAAATCAGGTCAAGGTCATTAATAATTTTTTTAAATGGAAACCCCTATTTTTTATTATACATATTCTTATAGCTTATCTCAAGAGCTTTCCAAAATATTATAATAAAGTTACTTTTCATTAAGTACTTGTTAAGTTATAAGGCAAGACCGATTACCGATTCGGCCAATTAAAACAAGATCAATTCGAATATGTCTTTAGCCGTTGATAAGATGTTCAAATGGAGCTCTATTTTCTTGCAGACATAGCCTCAATCGTTTCTTAAAATTTTCTACTGTTGAAATTAAAATATTTTGAGGAATGCAACGATAAATTAGTTATTCGATTTTTCATGTCTCCTGCGGATGTCGGCGGAGTTTTGTAAACAATATTTTTTATGTAGCTCAACAAAAAAAGATCACACGAAATTAAATCAGGAGATCATGGAAACCATCGAATATATCCATACCTCCCTATCTATCTTTCATGAAAGATGTTAATGAGGTATTCCGTCACAATACAATGAGAATGGGGTGGCGTACCATTTTGCTGCCATCACATTTTTTGTCGAGTAGCAAGATCAACCTCTTCTAAAAGCAATTTATTCTGCAAGAAAGAAAGATAAGTTTCCCCATTTAAGTAGTTATCAAAAAAATATGGACCAATCAAATATCCATTTACAATTCCGCACCAAGTGTTTAAACGATGTTGATTATCAACGTTGATCCCAGTGAGGATTGGACCAACAATGACAGTTATGCCTATTGAGTTATCCATTGTTATGAAATGAGACTTCGTCACTGAAGAGAACATACTGGAAAGAAGTTGGATCTTCTCGTAATACCCATTCGTAATATCCAACCACAAAATTGTCTTCTTAGCCTCATATCATTTTCACTTATATCTTGGGATAAAGTGATATGGTAGGGATGGAATTTATGTCTTTGTAAAATTCTCCACATAGTGACATAAGGAAATCCTAAATTACATTGCAGTTCTCTAGTCGAAATACGAGGATTCAAGTTTATCATTGCTAGCACTGTTAATACACGCGGATTATTAACGTCATCTTCAGCATTTATTTGCTTGCGGTTTTCTTTTACGGATTCTTCTACGCTCTCGTAATAAAATTCTTCTTATCTGCATTGCATTTGAATGTCGTCTAAACGGATATCTATTACGATACAGTCTTTCTGCTCTACAATAATTTCGTCCAGCTTCACCAAGCATAAGAATAATATCAACGATTTCATTTGAACTATAAGCGGCCATTTTGAAAAAAACTTTAAAAAAGCCCAGTAAAATGTAAAAAAATTGAAAGAAAAAGCTATACGAAAAAAAGAGAAAAGTTGAATCGTTTAATTGGGAAGGATTGGACTCAATTCCGTGCGCGTGAGCGTATATCAAGCAGTAGATAGATTGCGAAGACGCGCACGCGTAAAAATCCCGCTCACACGTGCATGCATACATGGATAACGCTGACGGTACTGTAACTTTCAAGCTCCATAACTCGGAAAATACTTAGTGAAACGTAACTTTATTATAGTGTTTTGGAAAGCTCTCGAGATAAGCTACAAGAATATGTAATAAAAAATAGAGGTTTCCATTTTAAAAAAATTTGACCTTAATGACCTGATTTGACCTGATTTTGACAAGATCACTCAAGGTCAAGTCCACCATATGTCCTCCTTCAAGCAACTTTCGTTCGAAAAATTTTTCAATAAAATCGATTCACGAGATAATCGACCATATCACTTAAAATGAAATATCCTGTATATATATATATATATATATTCTCTCGAATCCCCACGACCGGTACTCCAGAACAATGTTGGTCTCTCAACGCTGATACAGCTTTTACAGCCTCATCTGAATTAAACATTATACCATGCAAGGAGTTTTGAAGATAGCGAAACAAGTGGAAGTCTGACGGCGCAAAATCAGACGAGTATGATGGATGTGGCAACACATCTCATCCAAGCTCCAATAATTTTTGACGGGTGGTCAAACTTGTGTGTAGTCTCGCGTTGTCGTGATGGAACACAATTCCTTTACGATTAACGAGCTCTGAACGTTTCTGGATGATGGGTTCGTTCAAATTGTCCAATTGCTGACATTCGAATTGATTGTTTGGTTCCTTGGAAGCTCGAAAAATATGACTTTTAAAATCTCACCACACTGAGAGCATAACCTTCCTCTGATGAATGTTTGCTTTTGATATCAAATCATCATGTCGGGACCAAGACCGTTTGCGCATCACATTGTTGTAAACAATCCATTTCTCATCACCAGTTATCAGTCGCATCAAAACAGGATCGTTTTCCTCACGTTTGAGCATATCTCAGATGATTATACGCGCCGTCAAATGAACTTCTTTGAGTTCATGAAGAACCCAAATATCGAGCTTGCTTACGTATCCCAGCTTCTTCAGGTGATCATGAATGCTTGAATGATGGATGTTCAATTTCTGGAATCTCTCGTGTCGTGTAACGTGGGTTTGACTCGATCAATGCCTTAATTTTGTCATCATCAACCTCGGTGGGCCTCCCTGACCGAGGAGCGTCGTTGAGGTCAAAATCATCAGCACGGAATTTCGTGAACTATCGTTGGCACCGACGTTCTTGTAGAGCATTGTCACCGTAAACTTTACGCAACTTTTCACAAGTTTGATGAGCGTTCTTCTCTTTACGGAAATAAAATACGGAAGCAATATATGGCGAAAATGCACAGTTTGATCTTTCATCTTCAACTTGTTATAAAATCTCCAAAACTCAACCAAATCGCTCAATTTTTTTTTAGAATAAAGGTAGAACTATATCAGCTGTCAAATGACATAGCAATAACATAGATGCGAATGATTCTACTTCTAAAAATGAACTAGCGCTCTGTTACAAAAATGCGTAATAACTTTTCCGACAACCTAATAGCTATTACTCTCTCTGTTGTTATTTTTCATATTCATTAAATTCGTTTCTACGTACTACAAATAGAAAATGATGAATACAGGATATAATATGTGAAAAAGTATCAAAAATATTACATGGTTTTGTAATTTTGTCATGGCATCAAAAGTAATTTTATCTATCTGTGATCATGTGATCTGTGATCGATTTGTTGAACATTTTTCTTTAAATTTTGTGTATAGCAACTTTTTTTGCAAAATTGTGAATAATGTCGAATCATAGTTTAATTAAACGATTTTCTATTGTGTGCAAGCTCCTTTTCAGTTTGCACAGAGTTTATATCCAGCAGTGCTTGCAATTCGTCCGTTTCAATCTTTTGAGAGCGTCCAGCACGCGGTTCATCTTCAAGACTGAAATCTTCTTGGCGAAATTTTTGATACCATCTTTTACATGTAGTATGATTTACAGCGTTCTCTCCATACGCAACACAAATCATTACAGTGGCATCAGCAGCATTTTTCTTCAGATGAAACGCGAAGTGGATGGAAAATCGAATATGCTCTTTTGTTATTGCCATCGTGAACACTACTGATTTTTGAGGTTACGTGCATCAAACATCAAACCGTATGGCATTTTAGAAGGCCAAATGTCAACGCTTTAAAACCGCAAAAGGGCGGGAAGATATATAAAATTTAAATTGTTATTTCGGTTGTATGAAATCTAAAGCTCAGAACTTTTTTGTACACCTAATAAATTATTATGAGATTTTAGTATTTTGTGTGTGTGTGTGTGTGTGTGTGTGTGTGTGTGTGTGTGTGTGTGTGTGTGTGTGTGTGTGTGTGTGTGTGTGCGCGCGCGCGCGCGCGCGCGCGTGCACTTGAAATATTATACATAAAATATATTTGTTAATATCATTTTCATAAAAATACAAGAAAAAATATCAGGATTAACAAGACACATACCATGGACGAACAAGAGACGTATCACGTACATAGTTTTCTTCATCGACATCAATAACAGTTTTTCTAACAGAATATCCTGAACCATTTGGAATATCTGGATTACCTTGTTTGTAAATACCTAGATACAAAAAGAAGAAAAAGGGAAAGAGTAAAATTTAGTACAAATTATTTACGAATAGTAACTAATAAGGTCTACAGTTTCTACTTACTGTTGCTATTATTACTCGTTTTATTAACAGAAGTCCCTTCGTGTGATGTGTTCTCAATATTTTCTATAATTTTATTTTTTATTAACGTCGTTGATATAAAATCTTATAATTTTGGAAAAGAAGGTAATTGGTTTTTTTTTTTGAGTATGATTTTCTTTATTCTCTTCATCTGAAGAGGATGAAAAGTGCCTTTTTGCATTTATTGTTTTTGTTTTTTTCTTTCTCTTATCAGATGAAATTTCATTTTCTATATTAGATGTATCTTGCGCAGCAACTAATTTTTTAAATCCCTTTTCTTAAGTGTCTTTAAAACAAAAAGAATTTAATAAGCAACTTATATATCCATACATACATCTTAAAGAAAATGTTATTTATTGACCTGCTACCCCAAAAATTCTTTTTACCGCTATTCTTCTCAATCTGATTCATTTTTTAGTACTTCTTGTCTTATTATTGCTGTGTTTATACGAATTTATAATGGCTAGACCAAATACATGATTGCTTGTTTGCATTATACCATATTGATGGTATTAACTGTAGTCCATTATGAAACTCCACAATTATATATCCACAGTTCATTCTGATGGCGTATATAAAGAATATATTATGTATGAATATATTTGAGTATACAAAGAAGTTTTATAAAAAAAGTTTTATAACAAAAGTGCACTATATCAAATTACATGCTTTAAGGGAAATATTGCAAATGTTTGAATCATTGCCATATACAATTTTCCACGCTTTATATAATAACTCTGTAATTGGCCAGAAATATATATCATCGCTTTTTACAGTCATTACTTTAATGACAAATTAGTTTGATTCATAAAGTTTATCATATAAATCTTTTACATATGTAAGCTTTTTATCAATAAAAAATATATCATTATTTTTATCATTGATTATATTTAAAACCAAAATATACATGCCATTTTTTAAAATACAGCAATTATTAGCAAAACTTTTATAATTTTTATAAAATTTGTCATTCGATATCTGCAGATATTGTGATTTAATATTATTATTATACATTGGTCCATTATTATGCAAGTTATTACATACAATTTTTTATTATTGGAATTATTTTTAAATAACAATGATGATAAATGTTTAGTCTCTTGGTATCTCTTTATTAACTGTTGTAATGGCTTTTCATTTTTTCTCAATTGTTTTTTGATACTTGTCATAAAGTTTTCAAAACGGAAGGCACTGAAATTATCTACTGAGCCAAATGTTCTAACATCAGAATATAAATGTAATAAGTTATGAACATTATGTGATACGTATTCTTTACCGTACAATATTTCAAAAGATACGACAAAATTGTGAAGTAAAGCTTCAGCAAAATTTACAAAATATTCTTGGCATAAGTTTGGAATATAATAATTGTCATAGCTGCATGGAGTATGAGAAAGTGATTATAAAGATTATTCTTTAATATATGACGTAATATTATAGGTCCTGTATATAAAAGGAAATCTCTAAATTCTACTGCTTTCTAATATTTAATCTCGCTAATAGATCTTGGCTTTCTAACAAATTCTTTTGGCGTTGAACTTTTAAAAGCAACAAATGTGATATTTTATTTAATTTTCTCTTTAAACGTATACACAGCGGCTTTTTATCCAGAGAAGAATCAGTTTTTTCATAATGCTTAAACATATTAAGTGCATGTAATCTAATGGAGTTAGTTATAGGTAAGAACTGTGGAATATTATTCAAAATACTGTAATCGATTTGAAAATCTTTAGCCTGCATGGCAAACAATTTATCTGTTCTTAAGTGTCGATCCACAATAAGTATTTAATCTTTAAGTCGTCAGAAATTGACCAATCATAGTCGATTATTCTTTTCATATTCGATTATAATTGGTCAATTTCTTACTTCTTAAAGCTTAAATCACCTATTGTGGACCGACACTAAGGGGATCCTAAAGCAAAGGACGAACTCCGATGGCCGTCCGAATGCCATCTAAACGGAATTAAAGAAATGTCGGTAACGATCGACAATTTAAAAAGTCGATATTATCAACAATTTAAAAAGTCTATATTATCGACATGACTAATTCCATTTACTCATATTAATTTTTATCTTATCATTTTACTAAATAAATGAAAACACATGTATATATTGTAAGATTCTTTGTTATTTTGAATTTAAATATTTGAATAAAGTAACAGTTTGTCAGGAATTGGTGTCCGTTCTTTCAAATACTGTCTGTTCGATTAATACGCGCACTCAGAGGAGTTGACCGCCACATGATGGATAATGGAGTAGACACAATAACTTGTAGGCAATTTATCAATATAATACTGATGTATTTTCACTGACGAGCTCTGCTCGAAATATAACAATAATGTTATAATAATCGATTCACACGATACCTCGACTACGACTATGACTAGGTTTCGACTATCCGACTTGTATTCTCGCGGATGACACATCTATCCAATCCGCCGACTGAGGAGAAAGAGTGCCCATCTGTTCCGAACAATTGGAGCACGTTCGATGATTTTAAAACAAATACGGATTGCATCAGCCCTTTTTTGATTGGTCGTCTCGATGTATCGCACGACAGCGCTGTGATCGATCGAGAGGCGTTCTTTTTAATCATGAACAGCATTCTTGGCGCCACCAGTTGCCTTAGGAACTTCTTACGATTGAAAGATATCTATTAGATTCGGAAAAAATTAACGGAGACCGACTAGATTTGAACTCGGGATCCCTCGTCTACCAATCCGACACTTAGTCTGCACGACCACGACGGCTCCCTTCTGTTAGCTGTTTATATTCCGAATCTCTTTCATGACCGCTTACGGTCGTCTAATTCTTACAGTTCGGCCATTCTGGTATTACATTCGTCCCGAATGTACCGAGTCTTCCTCTATCGGACTTTTATCCGAAACTTGGAGCTTCTGCTCCCGACTTTCGATCACTTTCTTGAACGACCGACACGACTCCTTTGGAGTACTACTCCGCGACTTTTTTTCCCGTTCATTTCTCTTGAACGACCGACACGACTTTGGAGTACTACCCCCGACTTTTTCCGTTCACTCCTGAACGATCGACTTGTCAGGTAACATAGGCTGAATCTTCTCTGAGGTAACATAGGCTGAATCCCACTTCTGAGATTGAAAGATATCTATTAGATTCGGAAAAAATTAACGGAGATCGACTGGATTTGAACTCGGGATCCCTCGTCTACCAATCCGACACTTAGTCTGCACGACCACGACGGCTCCCTTCTGTTAGCTGTTTATATTCCGAATCTCTTTCATGACCGCTTACGGTCGTCTAATTCTTACACAATATTGTATTGTCAATGCATTCTTCATGACGTTCGCTCTGTCCAATATCCTTATAAGTCAGGATACGAAGGACATTACATGTATTTTTCTCAAAGAGAACATGTATATATTGCACATGTAGTGAAACGACTCTTTGCTATAAAAAGACATGGAACTATTTGTACGAGGGTAGTCTGAAAAGTTTTGAGCCTAACATAGAAACAAATATTTTTTCAGTCATATAGTTTTATTTTTCAACATAATCTCCTTTTAAGTCGATACACTTTTCCCATCGATACTCTAATCTCTTTAACCCCTCCAAACAGTAGTTGGCGTCTTGCTCCGCAAAATAGACGTTTACGTATGCGATGACCTCCTCGTTCGATGAAAATCTCTGTCCTCCAAGCGAAACTTTAAGCTTAGGAAACAAAAAAAGTCGCTGTGGGCCAGATCTGATGAATACGGTGGGTGGTCAACCAATTCGAAGTGCAGTTTGTGAATTTTGACCATGGCGACCGCCGAAGTATGAGCAGGTGCGTTGTCTTGATGGAACAGCACTTTCTTCTTCTTCAAATGCGGCCGTTTTTTTGTAATTTCTGCCTTCAGCTTATCAAGTAATGATGCGTAATACGCTCCCGTTATTGTTTTATCTTTTTCAAGATAGTCGATACACACAATTCCGTGACTATCCCAAAAAACAATCGCTATTACCTTCCCAGCTGATGGAACCGTCTTCACCTTTTTCGGAACAGGTTCACCATTTGCAGTCCACTCTTTTGACTGTTCTTTTGTCTCTGGAGTGTAGTGGTGAATCCAAGTTTCATCTACAGTTATGAATTGACGCAAAAAATCTGATTCGTTTTGCTTGAACCGTTCCAACAGGGCTTTGGAAATGTTCATTCGAATTCGTTTTTGGTCCAAAGTGAGCAAGCGCGGCACCCAATGCGCGGATAGCTTGATAGCGCGCATATCCAATTCTTCAGTCAATATATGACAAACGCGTTCTTTCGATATGCCCATAGCCTCTGCTATCTCTCTAACCTTGATTCGACGGTCGTCCAGTACTATTTGGTGAACACTTTCGATGTTATCAGCGATGATCGCAGTTTTTGGTCGTCCCGAACGATCATCATCAGTGAAGCTGGTACGACCACGTTTAAATTCAACTGCCCATCTTTTTACGGTGGCAAATGATGAGGCAGAGTCCCCCGTAAACTCGTCCAACTCGATTTTAATTTGCGCAGGCGTATTGCCTTTCAAATGTAAGAATTTAATTACGGCACGATATTCAATTTTTTCCATTTTTACAAAAACACTGACATCGACTGACACAAACGACTATCAAACAACAACTGAGCGTCCAAAATGACTGAAATTTTCACAAAAGTCTTTCAAAGCATATACTATTGTAGTACTAGAATGGTTTTGACGAGTAACATCATCTTCATGTTAAGGCTCAAAACTTTTCAGACTACTTTCGTACTATTGCTATTGACTACGATATCTAGTACAAACATATAATTTTATTAGATTTTGCGATAACATTGCATATTCTTCCACTACATACACACACACACACACACACGCGCGCGCGCGCGCGCGCGCACACACACACACACACACGCACGCACGCACGCACGCACGCACACACACGCACGCACGCACGCACGCGCACACACACACACACACACACACACTATGTAATTTTAGTGTGTGTGTGTGTGTGTGTGTGTGTGTGTGTGTGTGTGTGTGTGTGTGTGTGTGTGTGTGTGTGTGTGTGTGTGTGTGTGTGTGTGTGTGTGTAGGTATCTCTCCAATTGTTTACAAATAAAATGCATTAGTAATAATCGGTATCGTCTGGGCATACATTTTTGCCAGTAACGTCAAACAGACGCTTCTGATTATAATTTTTATCAGTACCGTCCAAATAAAAGCTTCTGATTTTTATTATTCGAATCATACTGTAATATAAAATATTGAATCGGCTTCTTCATTCTCATGAAAATGCAATTGATAACTTTTTTGTTGTCTCTCCGATTGTTTACAAATAATTTATTTGTAATAATCAATACTGTCAGAACTGACGCTTCTGACATATATTTTACAAGTACCGTCAGAACAGACGTTTCTGATTATAATTTTTATCAGTACCTTCCAAATAGACGCTTCTGATATTGACGAAACACTTTTCACCATTGTATTAATTATAAGAATATAATTGTGGATAAAATAGTTATGAAAAGAGCGCTTTTTTCCGAGCGTAACTTCGTGTCACGCTCTGTCTCGATTCTAATTGTTTTGACTATACCACGGCGGGTTCATCGAGAGAATAGGACCATCATCTCTCTGGAGTACCGGTCGTGGGGATTCGAAAGAATACATGTATATATGTATATTGTAATATATATATATATATATATATATATGTATATATATATATATGTAATATATGTAATATATATATATATATATATATATATATATTACAATATACATATATACATGTATTCTTCTCCTCTATATATGTGTGTGTATCATTGTATTGTTGACGTGTTATTCTAAACACGTTATTTGCGATAAATATCATCACATGCCTCGGTAGTCGAAAGGATAAGATGCCTGCCCGGTAAGCAGGAGATCCAGGTTCGATTCCTGGCTGAGGTGGTATTTTTTCGCAAAATAATTGCGAGTTTTCACGACTGGTTCGTGGTCGGGCCCCGCCGTGACGCACACCCTCCCTTCTTATTTGTGTGCGAGGCATGCACATAAAAGACGAGACACGTACATGTGCGCTCGGCGCTCGGCAACGTTAAGTTGGCCGAAGAGAATAAAAATATTATCCTACTCTCTCGCACCGAAGCGAGAGTGAATAGTGAAAGATATTTATTAGATTCGGAAAAATAAACGGAGACCGATTGGATTTGAACTCGGGATTCCTCGTTTACTAATCTGACACTTAGTCTGCACGATCACGACGGCTCCTTTCTGTTAGCTGTTTATATTCCGAATCTCTTTCATGACCGCTTACGGTCGTCTAATTCTTACAGTAGAGAATAGGAATATTGTTGTATTCTCGACGATATCAGGAATATTGTCTTTTTTTTCGTGTATTCATCCTTGTCTTTCATCAGAATCAGATTACAACGCCCTGATTTTATGGTAGATAGCGTTGCAATCTAATTCTGATGAAAGACAAGAATAAGTACACGAAAAAAAGACGATATTGTCGAAATGAGAAATAATTATACGCATACTGTTGATGCTTAGATCTTTTTTGTTAGGCTTTTGATTGTAATTTTACAAGCTCAGTATTGTTCTTTAAACTAATCCGAAGTGCGGAACTGTATCATTTTGTACATACAAAGCTGCAAAACTTTTATATTCATCGAAATAAGACATCGTGTTTTTCCCTTGCATAACGTGTAAGGCATGAAAGAATGGACCAATCAGAGTCCTTCATTCTCATTCCGTCGAAATGAGAAATGATTATACACATACTGTTGATGTATAGATCTTTTTTGTTAGGCTTCGGATTGTAATTTTACAAGCTCAATATTGTTCTTTAAAGTAATTAAACTGCGGAATTATATCATTTTGTCCATACGAGACTGTAAAACTTATATATATATATATATATATATATATATATATATATATATATATATATATCTAAAGTAAAAACACAAATTATATGTTGACTATTTTTATTGAAAATACTGACAGGAGTATCGACACATTACAGCCGGCATCTTTGAATTGGCTTTACAGATTACAAAATCCTTTTGTGCAATTGAAACATAGCACAAAAAAGAAGTGCGGGATGGTCGATTTCGATAAAAAATTAAATTCACTTTATTCTAGCAAGCAGGCTTATTGAATGTTTTATCGGTCCCATAGATCGTTTGTTCGTTGATCTTTATCTTTCCTCTGCAATCCGTCATCTATTGCAAGATTTGTCAACTACAATTACTGCTCTACTTATCATTTTATACTGCGCCAAACATATATAACGCATAAAATCATACACAATCTGTTCAAATCTCAAAATTTTTTTCTAAGTTTTCAATCATAAATCCAAAAATATAATATTGTTTATTCATCTAGTTCGAAGTGCGGAACGTACTCATTTCATATATATGAGCTATAGAATTTTTGTATTAAGAAAACGAAGATCTAATGTAACAGCTGTACGAGCTAAAATTACGTGAATTTTTTAATTTTTTTCTTATTTACTTGTTAAATCGATTATTCCGCATATTCTTTTTGCAATCTGTCAAACCAATAAAAAGTTCTTTGGTGCACTGTAATGTGTCGGTAATTCCTGTCACTTTAAGATCCTCTTAAAGGATATAATTTTCGGGGAAGTCCCAGTTGCGCACAAAATAAATCGGACACAGCAGGTTGAATGAATCGGACACAGATTTCAAACGGACACAAGATGATTGAAATCGGATACAGTGAAAATCGGACACAATGAAATAGACACATTGAAAATCGTACTAATCGGACACAATAAGAAATGGACACATGGTAGCTGCAATCGGACACAGTAGGAAACGGACACGCGGTGATTGCAATTGGACACAGTAACAATCGGACACAGTGGCAATCGGACACATTAAAAATCGGACACAGTGCTAATCAGACACAGTAGGAAATGGATGCACGGATAGTTAAATAGATAAATAAATGAAAGAATCTGGCAAAAAAATGCGGCGGTCTGCTCCGCGAATTGAGATATTAAGCATTAAAGTTGATCACTTTTTTGGTTAAGAAATCTGTCAGTGACATAATGCAGCGAACTGCATTGTGACTCTACGCATGATAGGGGGGCGAAGCCCCCTCCCCACTATCCAGAATTAATTACGAAAACAACAAAATTATAAATAAAAGATCAGGAGCATAACAGCGAAACAGTATGTGTGAAAACATTCGTATACAATTGGTGAAAATAAATACTAAAAAAATTACTAAAAGAATCTAATAAACAACATTAATAAACTAATTTAATAAACAAACGTCGTTTCAACCTTATATTAGGTCATCCTCAGTGTGATAAAAATTGAAATTGATCGAAAAACAAAACTTAAAATCATAATAACGATACACGTCAAATAAAAAAAAAAGCTTCACATATTAATTATCTAATTAAGTATATTTCATTAGTGAAAATTGTACAAAATGAAGTTAAGAAACATGGTTATGTAAAATTATATAAAGACAAAAATTACGCAACATTTGGCGGAGTCATCGATGATGAAAAGAGTTGGAAAAACAAATCTTTGCCTCACAGTTCGATAAATTGTCGAAATCGATATTGCGTCGGAGCATCTATGTGGATGTATCGTGGCAAATTTCCAAGTAAAGATACAATGCTTGAACACCATGCGACGTCACAATTAGAAAATCGAATCATTGGTCCTAAATAGTAAAATCAAAAAAGAAAAAACTAATCAAAGTTGAAAGAAACCAATCAAAAAGTAATCAAACATGGATGGCAATAATGTATTAAAAAAAGAATGTGATAATAAAAATGACTAGAATATGCCAAGTAAAATAAAATAGAAAAGTAAAAAATTGTTCGACACGAAGACCCAGTCTACCGATGGAAGCCTCTATTGTCTATTTGTTGAAACATATATCGGCTGTAATTATCATTATTGTTAAAATAAAATACTTTGGAGACAGCCAGTGGCGCAAGTTGAATAATCGGAAATTACAATATGGTATAATATAACGACAATATATGTTAGTTAACTACTGAAAGTCTATAGAAATACGACCAAGATCGACCTTGTACAAAATAAAAATTGAGTAGCATGATTAGGAAGGGATGTAATGTTAGGAGGAAGGGGATTTGTGGAGGGAGGATGGTAAATTGAGAATGGAGAAGTAACAATTAGATAAAAGATCCGTGTCACTTTGCTTATTTAGGCCAGATTGTTTTTTAATATGAATCATTTCCGAAATTATTCTTTTGTTTCAGGACGGTTCTTTGTCCAAAATTTTAATATTATCCCAATTAAACTCGTGATGCGATTCTCTTCTATGAATTAAAATAACCGAAAGAGAACTGTTGCCTTTGTTAATATCTCGGAAATGCTCATTAATTCTTGTTTTAAGTAGTCTTTTTGTCTGGTCAACATAAGTCGCACCGCAATTTTGCAACTAATTTCATATACCACTTCAGGGCATGCCATCGGATCTAGTGTGTCTTTATCTGTTTTGATAAATGTGCTGAGAGAATTAGTTATAGAATAAATTAGTTTAAGATTAAATCTATTAGTTATTGTTGAAAATTTCTCGGATACGTTTTTGACGTAAGAAAGGTTTGCCAGGAGTGTAATTTTCGGAACTATCAATGATATCCACACTGGAATCAAGATTTGAACTCTGCAATTTTCTATGTGATAAATGTTTAATTTAATTATTTATCGTTGTGAAAATAAATTGTAGAGGGTAAGAATTGTTCAGAAGAATATTATGGAATTTACTAGATTCTTGATGTAGTATTCAGGATGGAAAAGAAAGACACTAATTCAGAGGAAACCTTAATTTTTACTCTCATCATCCGCTAGCTCACAAAAGAGGCGTTGTTTTCGGAATGATCGATAGAACAGTCTTTTTTTTTTATTTTCAGTAGTTAACTAACATATATTGTCGTTATATTATACCATATTGTAATTTCTGATTATTCAACTTGCGCCACTGACTGTCTCCAAGGTATTTTATTTTGCTTGGCATATTCTAGTCATCTTTATTATCATATTCTTTTTTTAATACGTTATTGCCATCCATGTTCGATTACTTTTTGGTGTTGATCAATTTTGATTAGTTTTTTCTTTTTTGATTTTACTATTTATGACCAACTTTCGATTTTCTAATTGTGACGTCGCATGGTGTTCAAACATGGTATCTTTACTTGGTGATTAGTCACGATACACCCACATAGATGCTCCGACGCAATATCGATTTCGACAATTTATCGGACCGTGAGGCAAAGATTTGTTTTTCCGATTCTTTTCACTATCGATGACTCCGCTGTGTAATTTTTGTCTTTATATAATTTTAATACATAATCATGTTCTTAACTTTATTTTATACAATTTTCACCAATGAAATATACTTAGTTAGATAATTAATGTGCGAAGCTTTTCTTTTGATTTGACACGTACCGTTAGGATTATTATGATTTTAAGTCTTGTTTTTCGATCAATTTCAATTTTTCACACTGAGGATGACCTAATATAAAGTCGAAACGATGTTTGTTTATTAAATTAGTTTATTAATGTTGTTTATTAGATTCTTTTAGTAATTTATGTATTTATTTTCACTAATTATATATGAATGTTTTCACACATATTGTTTTTCGCTTTTATACTCTTGATCTTTTATTTATGAATTTAAGCGCCTTCTATTACTAACACAAAATTATATTTGTAACAAAATGAAAAGCTCAGCGAAAATTTCACACCCAAACCTTGCGATCTTTGCCAACCTTTTTAGGATCCGTCATTTTAGTATATGATAGATTCATCAATTTAGTAAGACGAAAGATTGCATCTTGCACTTAGAATATAATAACACTTTTAACACTTTTATTTTTAATACTTTTTTAGCGCTGTATCGAGTCGCTATGACAGATTTCCTAACTAAAAAAATAAACTTTAACGCTTTCGGACTACCGCGTTTTTTGCCAGATTCTTTTATTTATTTATCTACTTAACTATCCGTGCATCCATTTCTTATTGTGTCCAATTGGCACTGTGTCCGATTTTCAATGTGTCCGATTATCACTGTGTCCGATTGTTGTTGTGTCCAATTGCAATCACCGTGTGTCCGTTTCCTACTGTGTCCGATTAACACTGTGTCCGATTTTCAATGTGTCCGATTTCGACCTTGTGTCCGTTCCTTATTGTGTCTGTTTGGATCTATGTCCGATCCATTCCAATCTGCTGTGTCCGATTTATTCTGTACGCAACTGGGACTCACTCTGACTTTTCCGTTTGAAAAGCAGCATTCTATCTTTTAGATATTCTCCTTTTATAATGCATTTTGTACAACTGTGAAATCCAGTATAGCTTTTCGTACACAATACAAAAGATTTTGCCGGTGCATCGCATATTAAACCAAAGAAACTAATTTTTATTATTTTATTATTATAAAAATAACCTTCATTTATAAAATAAATTAAATCATTTACTAAAGATTGTAAAAAAACATTTGAATCTTCCGGTTTCTTATATCCAAAAAACAAGACCAACAAGATACATATCGTTATGTGTTGTGTTAGAACATAAAATAGACATAAAGATGCATTTGACGATCTGGCTAAAGGAGGACCATCAATATTGAATAATAAATGAATATGTTAATTATTACATTTCAATAACATAATTCTAATTATGTTACTTAAACCCCAATAAAAATATTCGCCTCCACACATTTTTAAAATTTCTGTTTGTCATAGAATTTTTAACAATGTCCGCGCATCTTTAAAGAAATTACAAGATGTATATTCTATTCCTGTAAAATCTTTAATAATGCATTACATGCATTGTGACGAATATTATACTTTATTCCATTCAGTTATAGCATTTTTAAATACTTCTCTATTAATATTATCGTCATTTACATTATCTACATCACAAAATCTGTAATGTATCTAATTTTAAATTAAATAAATATATAAATAAATGATTTTTATATTATGTGTTGTTTTTTAAATAAGTTATTATATTATATTAAGTAATTATTATTGCCATTATATTCTTCTATATTATTATTAACATATTCATAATGACTATTATTATTATATGAAACTAAATGTATAATGTTTTCTTGAAAATTTTCATTTAGACTTTTTTCATTTAGACTGGATTATCATTTATTTCAACAGAAGTATTCATAGAATTTGAAAATTTTATGACTTTACTTGTGTGGAAGAATCTGCAATATCTATCGCAGTCTCATATGCAATAATTCGCATGACGTTTGGAAATATCAATATTACTTTCTCGTGCACTATACATGTTTTTAGAAAAAGTAAATTTTAAATACACAAATACATAAATATATGTGTAAAAATTTTAATATTTTAATGTAAATAGAAATATTAATAAAGCATTTTGAAATCAGTTCAAAAATATGATCTCAGCACAAAGAATTCAAAAAAATTCTCTAGATGTAAAAAATTCTTTTATCTGAAAATGAATTCAGAATTGGAGACATAAAAATGAATTCTTTTTGAACTCTGTGCTGTTTGGTTAGTTAATACTTTGATGACTGCTGTCACGTACATGTGATTTTATTTGCCAGTGATTAGTATCATATAGATATAGTAAATAATATATATACATATATATATCTTTTTTGTTTATATATAATATATAAATTTTGGAGTAATTATTGTACTTACTCTATGCTTTGTATCCCACCGTCCCAGCTATAGTCTCATATACTTTTGTGGCGGTCACTGCCACGCGACCGCATCACGACACACCGTCGCGCGCAGCCCGCGCAACACAGTTCGCGTGCCCGCCACTAGATGGCGAATCGGGGAATCACTTTCTCGTGTTCAAAACCCCCCATCGGGGCTATATAAGAGTGGCATTCAGCACCGCTCTTCGCCTCAGTCGCCTTCAGTCTGTCAAAGGCTAAGAGTTGTACTACGCCTTCCGAGCTCTGGAGGCCAGCTCTGGTCTCAAACTCCACTATACGGTAGTTTTTTTTTCTGCTTGGAAAACCGACCGATCTCCGGCTGTACTCTCCGCGACAGTAAACACCGCGGTAATCCATCCAGACACATCTTTCTGACGGCCGTTAAAGCCGCCACACTAACCCATCCTTTCCTCCGGGCGCATCTCTTTGACGGCCGTAAAAGCCGTTCAGTTCGTCTTGTCTTCGGGCAATCCTTCCTCCGCGGCAGTTACCGCCATGATCTTCCTATGCGGGCGTGAACGCTGCAGACACTACGTCCGGGAAAGATTCTCGCGGCCAGAGACGCCGCCCAATTCGCCTATGCGATGGACTTGAACGCGCGAATAACAGACAACCCGATTGGACATTTTTAAATGTTTCCTATTTGAAAACTATTGTATGCTTAACATTTTAGTATTAGAATTTTCGTCTCTAAATGACATTAGGAATCTGTCATTAGCAGGTGGTACATTAGGTTTGGGACACTCTGTATATATATATATATATATATATATGTGTGTGTGTGTGTGTGTGTGTGTGTGTATGTGTGTGCGCGACGAACGCAGCATGAATCGAAATATCTCTTAGTGTCGGTCCACGATAGATTTAAGCTTTAACGAGTAAGAAATTGACCAATTATAATCGAATATGAAAAGAAAAATCGACTGATTGATCGCAATTTTTTACGATTTAAAGATTAAGATATTTATTGTGGACCGACACTTATACGAATAAAAAGATGTACACAAATACAATACAAATGTCTTATTACACGAAATTATACGCATATCGGAAATATTCAAGGCTTTTTAATATATATTGTCGCGTTCGCGGCATTACTTCCCGAGATTGCGATACTCGGAGGAGCGCTTTCGGAAAGGAAGAACACTGTTTAAAGAAAAGCTCGCTCTTTATTAAACCAACGGTACAACGGCACAGAAACGCGTCCGGCCACCGCGGAATCTGGCCGTCAAATCTGTATAACAGTCGGAGAACGACGCGTTGCCAAGGGCCGATCCTCTATTCAAACCCTTATCGATTGATATTGATTAATTTCAGCAGCGCCGAATGGAACACCGCACGGCCGCAACACTGCCCCCCTCTTCATAAAATTGTCGTCCCGACAATTCTTCCTCTTTCAAGAACTTCCTCTTGGAAAAGACTTCCGGGCTCCTGGCGACTTCCTGTCCTACCCTGGGCTGTTGCCTCAGATTACCGGACGCCGCTACTTCTAATCCCAGTCTTCTCTACTCTTCAGAAGAATCTTGTTCTTGAAATTTTCGCGCGTTTCACTCTTGACTCTTCGTCTTGAGCTTTGCGCACTTCTCTCTTCCATTTTTCGGGTAAAGTGGGGGTAATCGTCATAGACCCTTACGTCTTTCTAAAAGACACACTAAGCCCCTGCCTCGGCATTCGCCCATCGTCCCCCGGAAAAACCACGACTCGGAAAACCGGGGGCGAGGCAGACTTCTTTTCAGTTTGAAGCACGAGCTTGAAGATCTTGCTTGGTGCTCAGGCTCGAGGATCTCCCCACGACGCTTCTCACGATGGAAGGAAGCTTAAAGAAAGATAAAACAGAACACAGTAACTCAAAACAATTAACAAGAAATAAAAGTAATGTCAAAATTGGAAAACCGGGCCCCGAAACCCTCTACTTAAAATTCTTCCCTTTCTCTAAACGGAGCTAACCTGTCGGCATGCACAACCTTGCTTTTCCGACCACCTGAACGAGAAATATAGAAAACTACATCACTAATTTTCTTAATTATCTCAAAAGGCTCCCAATCGTTCTATATTCTATAGTTTGGGAGACCTACCCTTCTTACGATGAAGATTAAATAACCAAACCTTCTGTCCTTCCTCAAAAACGGGATGCCTAGCCTTTCGATCATAGCGGCATTTGATCTTCAAAGACCTTGATTCTAATCTCTCTCTTACTCTCTGATGAATTTCATCCAGCTTCTGCCGCAAATTCCGAACGTATTCCTCCGCTGACTCGGAAAAACCATAACTGGGAGGAATACCTCTTAGCAAATCCATCGGCAAGGTAAGATCTCTTCCGCAAAACAATTCTGAAGGAGTTACGCCTGTAGCCTCATGTTTAGAGGTCCTATAGGCAAGAAGAAACATGGGAATCCAACGATCCCAATTCTTTTGATTCTCTTCAACAAACTTTGACAAATAACTGTAGAATTGTCTGATGTTGTCTTTCAACTTGACCATCAGGACTGAGGATGAAGAGCGGTCATTCTCGTTTTCCTAATTTTCAAAATTCTCATCAATTCTTGAAAGAGATGTGATTCAAAATTCCTTCCCTGATCAGTATGAAGTTCCAACGGGACTCCATATCTAGAAACAACCTGATTAACAAAAATTTCTGCTACCGTAGTAGCTCTCATATTTTTCAAAAGAAAAGCCTCTACCCATTTAGTAAAACAATCAACAACAACTAGGAGATACTTATTATCTGAAGAAGAAACAGGTAACGGGCCTAAAATATCCATCTGAATCCTCTCAAAAGGAGCTCCCGAATTAAAGATCTGCAAAGGAGATTTCCCCTTATCTGCAGCACCTCTCTTCGCAATACAAATCTTACAGATTCTGCACATTCCTCAACACCCTTCTTACAGGTTGCCTAATAAAAACGCTTCCGGATCTTTTCCAGCATTTTATTGATCCCGAAATGCCCTCCAGAAGGAGTATCATGAGCGTCTTCTAAAATCTGCTTCACTTTGTTTCGCGGGACCATCAACTGAAGAAAACTGTTTTTCAAATTAGGAGCCTCCCATCTCTTATGCAAAATCCCATTTTGGACTTCCAAGGCATGCCATTGATGCCAATAGATCTTGGCTGACAATCCTTTCGAAGAAACTTCCTCCCAAGAAGGTTGCAAATCATTTTCTTTGGCAAGTAAAAACAGCCAGTTCCTGATCCTCTATTTGAGCCCTTCGCCAATCCTCAGAAGAATCTTCACGCAAAACAATACGAGCAACTACTTTATCCTCAAAAAGCCCTCTTTGAACTTCCACTTTAGAACAGAATCTACATTTTTCTTCTACATAAGGGCGTCTCGAAAGACCATCGGCATTATTGTGTATAATCCCCTTTCGATGAGCAATATCAAAATCGTATTGTTGTAACCTTTCCATCCAGCGAGCCAATTGTCCCTCCAAGCTTTGAAGGACATCAACCATCTCAAAGAAGCATGATCAGTTCGAATAGAGAAACTCTTTCCGTACAAATAATGATGAAAATGTTTCATCGAATCTACTAAAGCTAATAACTCTCTTCTTGTTGTGCAATAATTCCGCTCAGGTTTGTTCAAAACCCGACTATAATAAGCAATGACCCTCTCATAGCCGTCCTGAACTTGTGAAAGTACCGCCCCTATTCCAAAACCTGAAGCATCCGTATCCAAAATCATCTTTCCTTCCCCCTTCGGAAAGGAAAGAAGAGGTGCAGACGTTAATGTCTGTTTTGACCTCAAAAATGCTTCTTGACGTTGCTCAGTCCATTCAAATTTAGTCCAATTCTCAGTTAACTTAAACAGAGGCTTCGCAATTGAAGAAAATCCCTTAACAAACTTCCGATAATAAGAGCAAAATCCAAGAAAACTTCGGACCTGTTTCTTATTCTGAGGAACTGACCACTCAGTGACCGCTTCAGTCTTCTCAAGATCCGTAGCGATTCCGGCAAAAGAAACAACATGACCCAAATATTTTACTTGTCTCCTAAATAAATCACATTTCTTTGGGTTAACACTAAGTTTCGCAGCACGAAATCTCAGAAGAACTTCTCTTAAATTCTCTTTCATTTTCTTAAAAGTTTTGCCAAATACTATCACATCATCTAAATAAACCAGGCAAATTTTCGAAAGTAAACCCCGAAACACCCGTTCCATAAGACGTTCAAAGGTAGCCGGGACATTACACAAACCAAAAGGCATTGCAACAAATTGCCAAAGTCCATTCCCCACAGAAAAAGCAGTCTTTTCCCTATCTTCGGGACGAATTTTCAGTTGCCAATAACCACTCTTCAAATCCAGAGTAGAAAACCAGGCATTTCCCGATAACTGATCAAGAAGATCGTCAACCCTTGGTAGCGGATAAGAATCTTTTTTCGTAACCGCATTCAATTTCCGAAAATCAATGCAAAATCTAAGAGATCCATCTTTCTTCTTTACCAAAACTGCTGGAGAAACCCAAGGGCTTGAAGATTCTTCAATTACCCCTTGTTCTTTCATGTCCTCCATAATTTTTTCAACTTCTGAACGCATATGAATTGGAATTCTCCTAGGAGCCTGTTTGATAGGACAAGAATCCATTAATTCAATTTTATGTTGAAAAACTTCACACTTTCCTGCAACAGCTTGCTCCGAAAACACGTCACTAAATTCTCGCAACAATGTAGCGAAAACTATTCTCTGATCTTCCTCCAACTCTCGGGAATTATTATTAAAGAATTCTTCCAACTCCGCGGGCACAGCTTCGTCCTCTTGCTATCCCAAATAAGAAGGGAGGGTGTGCGTCACGGCGGGGCCCGACCACGAACCAGTCGTGAAAACTCCTAATTATTTTGCGAAAAAATACCACCTCAGCCAGGAATCGAAGCTGGATCTCCTGTTTACCGGGCAGGCATCTTATCCTTTCGACTAACGAGACATGTGATGATATTTATCGCAAATAACGTGTTTAGAATAACACGTCAACAATACTACAATGATACACACACACACACACACACACACACACACACACACACACACACACACACACACACACATATATATATATATATTACAATATACATATATACATGTATTCTTTCGAATCCCCACGACCGGTACTCCAGAGAGATGATGGTCCTATTCTCTCGATGGATGCAGGTCGGACTGCAGCGGCGACACCCTCCAACGCCATTGGCAAATATACAAATAATCCTCCTGGAGCATGACAGGAGAGATTGCATCAAGCATGGCTCGAGTAATCTTGACCCCGAATAATCTTAATCCGACGACAAAAATCTTCCCTATGACCTCCACGGAGAAAAGATTCTATTTTAGTTATAGTTATATTTATAGTTTGCATTCCTATTCGTGAAAAGAAATCCGCGCCCAAAGTACAATCCTCTCCAATATCAGCAACGAAAATCGGTAACTCTAAATTAAATCTCCCTAACTTTATCTTAGCAAACATTTTAAAACTGATCGGGACCTTTCTTCCGTAGGATACCTCAAATTTTCTTTCTTTGCTGAAAAACGCTTCCCTTTTCTCCCTATAAATTTACTACTCACCAAGGTTACGGAGCCCGTATCCAATTTAAAAAAACAGTCTCTCCCATTAAGAGAGCCTTGGAAAACAAAATTTCCTGATTTTTCACACCCTCTCTCAAAACGCCTACAAACACCCGGGGCATTTCTTCCATTTGTCGAGCCCGCCCCAGAAAGTTCGACAAAACCTATTTTCCCTGCTGTGAAACAGAAAGTGATGGACACTCGGAACGGAAGTGCCCTTGTTTTCCGCACTGCCAACATTCCTTTTTTTCTTGAATTTTAAAATTCTTCTTTTTCTTAAAATTTAAACTCCTCGTTCCACGAGATTCTACTTTGAACCCGTTTAAATCAGGATTGCTCTTATAATTCGAGCAATCTTTAACCTCTTTAAAATCAAAATTTCTCCGCTCTTTTAAACAATTCTCCCTAATAATTTTAATAGCCAAAGCTCTTTCTACCGCGGCCCTCAAAGATGTTAACCCTTCTAGCTGCAATGTCTGTTTAACATTCACATCAGACAATGCAATTACAAATTGAGAACAAGCAATTTTGTCACGAACTCCGGGAGAACATTCAGGATAAGCTAATCGAGATAAACGCTTGATATCCGAGCCTAATGCAGCTAAATCTTCTCCGAATCTCTGTTTTCGATTCGTAAATTGATAATAATAATTTTGCGAGGATAAATTTTCTCCAAAACGTAGCTCTAAACACGCGACCAAATTTTCAAATTCAGAGTTCTCAAAATCCATGCCCCCTTCCAAAATTGCACGCGCTTTTCCTCGGAGACATGACGCTAATACGACAGCCTTCTCCGCGTTTCCCAAATTATTCGCCCGCGCAATTAAATTAAACTGCGTAAGATATTCGCGCAACGGAACACTACCGTCGTAAATATCGGGCTTAAGTTTCAAGTCGGAATTAAAATTTGAAAAAGGAAATGACTGGCCTGATATCGGACGTTGCGAAATCTCTTCCTACGGACCGGGCATTGAAAATGTTTCCGTCTCTCGATGAGCGCGCTCCTCCCTCAGAGAGCGAAGCTCCTCCAGCGTTAAGCGAAGAATCTCCTCCAAGTTCGGAGACGCCTCCGGCCCTTCCGCTCGAGTACAGGCCTTTTTCTCGCAGAGATCACTCTCCGACTTTTCGCCTCTTTCTGTCCAGTCCCCGTCTCTTCTGTTTGTCGCTCCGCCATTATCTCACACACACACACACACACACACACACACACACACACACACACACACACACACACACACACACACACACACGAATCGAAAAATTCGATCCCGGACGAGCCCCCAAAATTGTCGCGTTCGCGGCGTTACTTCCCGAGATCGCGATACTCGGCGGAGCGCTTTCGGAAAGGAAGAACACTGTTTAAAGAAAAGCTCGCTCTTTATTAAACCAACGGTACAACGGTACAGAAACGCATCCGGCCACCGCGGAATCTGGCCGTCAAATCTGTATAACAGTCGGAGAACGACGCGTTGCCAAGGGCCGATCCTCTATTCAAACTCTTATCGATTGATATTGATTAATTTCAGCAGCGCCGAATGGAACACCGCACGGCCGCAACAATATATATATATATATATATAATATATCCTAAAATTTTTATAATATCTTTGCAATATTGCTGGAACATTTCCACGAAATATTGATATCGTATGTCTCTGCAATTGCATATTACATTGCAACTCGCAATATTGTAACATTTCTAAAATGTCACTGGAAACTTCAATGCTGGGTCCCTTATTCTCTTATGTTTATATTGCCCGCCATGTGACAATATGGCTGACATAATTCAAAATTAGTTGAAGTCAACTTCTAGACGGCGGTAAAATATTGGTGCAAATAGAGATACTACAATCAGAGATTGACCATGATTCTGATCCGCCAATTAGAGACTTTAATCAGCCATGTTTTGGCTAAATCTACAAGAAGAAAGAAATGTACACCATCTCACTCTAATCAATAGATATTTTTTGCATGTGCATTTATTTAAGTGTATTGTGCATGTGTATCAAACACGTAGAAAGCGTGATAATATATTATTAAATAATAGAGATACTAAAATTGCAAAATATAGTCATAAATTAATCGTGATAAATCAATATAAAAAATGGAATATTCATTGTTTACTTTAATTTTATTTTATATTGTAATAAAGTTTGTTTATAATAATAATAATAAATATGTAATAATCCTTTCTAAAGAAAGGCATGACATCGATACTTGCATCTCTCGAAATTTGCTCGAAGTTTATTGTTGACGCTTTTTCGCGATGGGTTCTCTCGCTGCGCTAACTTTGTGAATAGTTATCATTATATTGATTTCACGGAGGATCGTTTTTAGAATTGTGTATTAAAAAGTTAAAAATATTATAGTGTAACAGTAGTATAATAGCATTATATTAATTTTTGCTCTTGTTTTAAAAAAGATAAATAGTGAAAAAAAAGAAATACATTTAAAATCGTTAAAATTAAAGCAAATACATTAATAAATTGGTAATAAATGTAAAATAAAGTTTTAAAATATACACATTTTATTACTTTTAAAACGCTTATGTTTTTAAATTATAATATTACAATTTAAGATTAATGTAATTAATGTATTTGAAAATAAGTGGGAATAGCCAAAAGATGGCGGACCAATCAAAAGTTGCTTTTTCGTGGCCAGTCTCTGATTATAGTGTTTCTAGGTGCAAATTTTTCCATAAGAGTTTGATAATCCTGAAATCTATATTCATAATATAACTTGTGATCAAAAGTTCTTGAGTTCAGTGTTAATACATGTGAATTGTTGGGTTATTTTACACGTGACTTTAATATCAATTATGATAATTGATGGATATTAATGTATAACATAACAAGCAGAGCAAAAAAATGATTTTGGAAGATTATAAAGAAATTGTTGGATCTTGTGCTATGTATACTACCATGGCACAAATGTTATCAGGAACGTAAGCATATTAATAAATATTTTTTCACACACACCACACATACACACCACATTTTTTCACACACACACACACACACACACACACACACACACACACACACACACACACCACATACACACACACACACTACGCGCGCGCGCGTAACAGACGGAGATCGTTGAGATTTATACATGTACTTAATGAATTTTTTTTTGTTTTTCAAAAATTGTCTTCTCAAGTCATTTTTCTCAAAAACGGTCTTATATGAGAAATTTTATTTTTCACTTTTGATTAATTTTTTTATAAGAAATTATCTTATTCTCTGTTGTATATATCACGATTGCTGGAATATCCTGTGTGTATTGTGTATGCATGTATCTTTAAATGACATTCAAATGTTTCTTATATGATATATTTTAAAAAAAGATAAAAGTTGAAGAATTTCGTGAGGATCACACATAATTACGATTCATTCGCAGATAACGCAATTGTGGAGATTTTCTATGGTCGCCATTTTATAAAATAAAATCATATTTTTTACGTAATATGATCTTTCTAGTTATTCTGGATAAAGAAGTTAAAATACAAATGTTAAAAAATCTTTAGTTTATGATATATTTTATATTTTATTTTCGCGTATTCTGACATAAAATATAAAATATTTTGTAAACTATTCTTTGATACCTGTATTCTCTGTATCTTAATACTCTATGCATATTTTTAAAATAATAAAATGTGAGAAATTATAAATCTCATAAAATAATAGGCATTAAAAGAAATGTTGCCTATCATAATATTTATTTATTTGTTGTAACGAACAATTTTTCCCTTTAGTATTTTCTTATAAAAAACAATAAAAAGTTTAAAAACAAAAATGTTCTAAATGATTGACTTACAGAAAATACTTTGTATGTGTATGTTTTTAGTACTATAATAAAAATTCATTTTCTTTAAAACTAAGAAAATTTAATATAGCGCTTCTGAATAGAATATAAAATATTTATCAAATTTTAGTTTCGTGTAAATATTTATTGATCTCTATACATATTAAGAAATATTTAAAAAGTTATTGAAAAATTTTAAACTTATAGTCTTTATATTGTCTTTATATTATACAAGGTGTCCTCTAGATTTTCCGTACAAATTTTGACAATGTGTTTTATAAAGCAAAATAAGAAAAAAGTGTTATATGAACATAAGTCATTAAATGCTTTATTTAGAGGTTAAAGTACGACAAAAGTATAAAATTTGCAAGAAACAATTTTTCACTTAAATTTGCATTTCAAAATATGTCGATAATTGTATTATTTCATTTCTGACGTGCTTGTGTTCGATAAATTTAGTATTTATTATTTGAAACGATGCGGCAAGATTAAGTGATACACAAGGTAATAATAATATGTTATCCGATAATGGTTGAACGAACATTATCCCGAAAGATGAATTGGTCGAGAAAGACCGATATTTTGGCCTTCAAGATCAGCAGATTTAATGTCTTTAGATTTCTATCTGTGGGGAACAATGAAAAACAAAATTTATCAAACGCAAATTGCATCAAGAGACTAATTAATACAATCCTCGACGTAGCTGAAGAGATTAAACAAAATCAGCATGAAATTTCTATAACAATAAATTCAGTACTACGTCGATGCCAAGTTTGCATAGAAAGAAGACATTTTGAAATGCAAATTTAAGTGAAGAATTATTTCTTGTAAATTTTTGTTGTAATTTCTAAATAAAACATTTAATGACTTATGTAACATTTTTTTTTCTTATTTCATCTTATAGAATATATAAAATTTGTATGGAAAATCTAAGGACATCCTGTATATTATATTGAATTTTCTCGATAACATATAATAATAGATTGATATGCTGTATTGGTACACTGCAATAATAGTTTTATCATATAGTGGATAAATTAATTTATTTGTTTAAGTTAAATTAAAATTAATAGTATCTAAAATTAATTCAATTATGTTAAAAGTGATGAAAAAAGTAAGCTAGTTGTTATTTTTCAGTTCAGTTAAATTAAAAATTAATTTTAAAAAGTTTATTTACATTAAATTATAAATGCCGTAATTTTTAAAATTAGAGATTTTAAACAATAAAATAGTTATGAAAGAAACAAATTATTTAACTTAGAAAAAATTAAAATTGATTTTTACAAAATAACTAATTAAAGTTAATAATTAACTTTTTTTAAATTAACTAAGTTAAACATATTAATTTAAACTTAACTTTTTAATTTTTATTATTTATTTTGTAACTAATTAACTAGTTGCTGTTCAACCTTAACTTTATGACATTAAATTCTAATAATACTGAATATGTACTTAACTGTTATAAATAACTTAATGATTAGGTGTCACTTTTATCATGCAGTCAAACTAGAAAGAGTTAAATATAAAAGATAGAATAAGATAGGTATAGATATAAAAGATAGAAAAAATATGTGTTCTTTAATTATCAAGCTACATCAATTTTGTTTTTCTTGTAGCCATAACACATAAAATAAATAATATTACACATTCCAATATTATTAGAATTTAATGTTTCATGATACATCAATTTAATATTTACTTACTGTTAAGATATAGTTATAAACTGTTGTTAGATGTAATTTAATGTAATCAGAAAATGTTTTTAAAAAAATATTTATATTTAATTACATTTTCTATACTATTTGTAGGTTAATATGCCATAATATGTACAAGAAAGGTTCAACCAGAGAAATTGATCCAATGCCTTTTCTTGGTGGTATAGGATTGTAAGTAAGCATAAATTATATATATATATATATATATATATATATATATAAATTAATATCCTTAATTAAATTATATCAGTTTTACAAATTAAATTTCATAACATTTATATCATAGATAGTGTGCCTTTGTAGTTTTTAAGATTATTATAAATTTATTATATTAGTTATAAATTGATTATATTAACAAAATGTTTATATGTTATAATAATTATGTTATAATAATATTTGAAAAATTATTAAAAAAAAATTAAAAATATGTAAATTACTAAATAACTAATAAAAACTAAATAAAAAAATTTTTTAGATGCATTTTGATGCTTCGATATGCTTGGATGTTACAAGATTCTAATATGATAAATGTTAATATATTTGGTTTATTAACAAATGTGATTTATATGATAGTCTATTACTATTATACATCAAATATGGTATTTTTTTTAATACTGACATTATGAAATATATTTGATTTATGATTAATTGAAACTTTTATATTTATTATGTAATTTAAATTTATTTTTTTAGAAAGAAGCTTTTAAATTAACATTTAAAGTGACAATCCTTGTTATAATTGTTCTTGTCTATGCAGAAGTAGAACATCCAAGAAATGTTGAATTCAGATTCGGCATTGTAGTTACAATACTTCTTCTCCTTTTAATTGCAGCTCCTCTTATACATCTGGTAAGCAAATATTCAAAATTTTTCTATCTTAAGCTTATCTGTTGCATATCTTAAGTCTTTTCAGATTATCGACTCTAAAAATCGACTGTCAAATCATAACGACTTTTAGACCAATCACAAGAGATCAAACTGACTATAAAATTTATGTTTAGATTCCAATCTAAGACTCTAATAAGTTGGTAGTTGATTTCAGTTGATAGTTTGATACAGGCTTCAGAGACACTTTGATCAACTCCGATTAATTTTAATCAATTATTTTAATCTTATTGGCAAAATTACCAATAGCAAGTTTGTAATTGATTGTTATTGTTTTTAATGTTTAATTTTTGCAGTGTGTAATATTATATTAACGTTTTTTATTGCAATGAGTCTTGATCCGAGTTATGCCATCGTAATGCATTTCCAATACCTGTTCAAAATAACATAGCCAGGACATAGGAACAAACATTGAAAAAAGGAAGAATGAAAGAGCGAGTGTAGGAAGTGCAGTATGATGACATTAACCTGGATCAAAATCTACTACAATCGGAAATGATATATGTACTATTAAATAGCAAATTAAGTAATGTAAGTATAATTGTTAATAAACTAAAGTTTGGATAAAGTTCCGAAAACAACATATCAAATTCATGAAACTTTCAAAAAACTTTCTTTGTCAAAATGAAAGGTTTTAATAAGATTTTTGATGACTATTACGAAAAGATCATTTTTTTTATGATCGAATAGTAAAAACATTTAGTAAAAGTTTATAATAATGAAGACAAATGTTATGATTTTAATGTGATTGACTTATCAAGATCATAATTCTGAATAATCCTTAAAAGATTTTAGTTATCGTTTGTTTATTAAAAAATTATTAGCAGAAAATTTTGAAAAGAAAAAATTTTGAGAAGAAAAAATATATAATATATAATAGTTTATACCAATATTAATGTACTGATATAATTTGTGTTAATATTTGATTAAAATTTGTGTAGATACAATACACAGTTTCGCAATCCCACTCTGAGAAAATCTATTTTAATCCAATCCTAATTTTAATTTTAGTTTCAAATCAAATAAATTTAAATTAAATTAGAATTTTTTTAAATGAACTTTATTTTTTATTAAAAATAGTAATTACATAAAAATAGAGATAATCTTCCGAACTTAATAATTTTAAGATATATTACCATAGTTACATTTAGATTATTATTAGATATTAGATATATTACCTTAAGTAACATTCTCAAGATTTTAGTTGCTAAATGAATTTAAGGAATATAAACTCAAATTTCTCATCTTTGTATATTGATGAGTCTGTTACATACTAAGAAATAATCAAATATGCGCTATCATATGTAAATTAAATATGGATCCATTTGATCAAATCTTAAAAGACATCAAAATATTTGAGACAAAATTAATTAAAGTATAATATTAAGTTCAAAATAAATACAAAATATAAAATATTATATTTATTATAAATAAAATGTATTTCACTAAGCAAAGTACTAACAATATGTTGGCAGATTGCTAATAAATTCAATCAACAGCTTGATATTAACTGCGTCCATATTTTGATAGTAATATATATATAGAACATATTAGAACATTCAACGGGATAAAGCGATTAGTGAGCGATCAGTGATTATTGGTCTTTATTATTAGATTATTATTATTATTAGACTTTATTATTAGACTAAATTTAGACCA
Organism: Pogonomyrmex barbatus; assembly: GCF_055798465.1. Taxonomy (NCBI): domain Eukaryota; kingdom Metazoa; phylum Arthropoda; class Insecta; order Hymenoptera; family Formicidae; genus Pogonomyrmex; species Pogonomyrmex barbatus. The sequence continues at coordinate 242,118 of NW_028297123.1, forward strand.
ATTATGTTAATGAATTATTCAACCATTGTACGGCCGTTTTCTGAACGCAATTTAAGTAGCAGATTAGTGGTAGAAACCAAACAGAGTTGATACGACTTACTGGCAGATAAAACTCGAACAGAATTTGCTGACATGATTTACTGACAAATTAACAGCAAAAATCCAGCAAGTTTTGCTGTTTCATAATCATTTAAATTGTGATATTATTAGTTTTAATCTTGAAAAATAATGTTCTAATTTCTATTACTACTTTTATTTCTCATTTTAAAAGAATAATTTTTAATTATTTTATTGATAGGAAAATTAATATAACATTACGTTTCATATAGCACACCTAACCAAGATGGCACATAGGGTTCAAAAAGAATTCACTTATATGTCACCAATTCTGAATTCATTTTCAAATGCAAAAGGAATTCTTTTTTTAATTACAAGATGCAAAAAATTCTTTTTGCATCTGAAAATGAATTCAAAATTGATGACATACAGATGACATACAAATGAATTTTTTTTCAACTCTGTGTGCCATCTGGGAAGTTATGAAATCTGTTTAAAGATGTATATTGTGATTCTTGATATTTATGTGTATCAATAATTATTTTTCAGATACTATTAACTTCCTTAGTACAAAGATACAGCCCCTTTTTATATCAAATGCATACATAAAAAATACATACCCAGCAAAACATGCAAAAAAAAACACAAATTGCGAAGTTATGCTACACGTTATGCCGGCAAAAATCGCGCAGCAATCCAGAATGAAAACAGACACTGGCAGTAAAAATGCAGCACATCGCGTAAACTCTGCATCATAATATATTGCAAAAATGCTGTAAAAATTGAACAAAACTTATCGTTATAAATACATTAGAATTCAAGTATTTTGTGTTGCTACATTATTCAACAGAAAATACTCCAAAATTTAGTGTGATATGTCGTCAAAATATGTTGCAAAAATATAGTAAAAAATCTGGCATATCTTTCACACTGTGACAGCAGAAATGTGGCAAAAATGCAACATGATTTGTGACGTCAGATACTTGCAGCAGAAACACAGCAGAAACGGAGTACAGTGTGCCATTATATCGTGATGGCAAATTTTGACAGGTATAAAGCATGATCTGCCTTATCGGTGTGTCGGCAGAAACACAGCAGAAATCGAGCACAGTGTGCCGTCACGACGTGACGGCAAAATTGCGGCAGGTATATGGCACGATTTGTTTTATCAATTGTTGTAGATAAAAAGTAACAAAAATCAAACATAATATGCCATCATGTGGCGGCAAAATTGTAACAGAAATCGAATAGAGTCCGCTGGCATAATCTGCCAGCAACTCGGCAACATAAATCGTACAAAATTCTGCATCTGTCATTAAACACAATAATTAGAAAACTACCGCTAGATTGCGTCCGTTTCTTGCATGCAAAATTTATCAAATTTTTTATATAAGCGAAATCATAATTAAAATTTAAACATGCATTTACTATTTACGTATTTTTATGTATGCGTTTGATGCAAGACGTAATTGTCCAACAAGATAGTTAACTATAGTATCTGGGAAAGTATTATAAGATGTATAATTGTTTGATACATGTTTGATACATGATGTTTGATATATCTTTGATACGTTATATAAAAATTAAAAGAATCATAATCAAATTTCTATTGATGGCTCGCTCGAATTTTTGTTTTATCGAGAACCAACTAAATATTCAGCAGTGAGCCAGAGCAATCTTTCACCAAGATGCCGTTGCACTGATGTATAAGGCACTAGAAATGCTTACACTCAGCTTATCGATAAATCAAAGGAGCAGGAGATGAGAAAAAGAAAACAAGAGAAGAAGAAGCAGAGTGGGGAAAATAAATGTCTCATTTCCAAAATAAATCAAAGGTTTAATTTGCAACAAGAAACGCGAAATGCGATACATAGATCGAAGGTACTAGAGAAGAAGAAAATTAATATCCGTGCAAAGATCGATACGAAAGTGATACATGAGCGTCCGACTGAGGCCTACGCGACGAATGCTCGAGACTCGCTCGAAGTTCAGAGACTGTTCCAGGCCAAGGTACGGGAGGAAGAAAGTTAGGAGTAAGGCACGTAAGCTAAATTCCAAAATCGTTTTTATGCATACAGTCATTACACGGACGCGTGAACGCTGCGAATCTAGCCTCAGCTGAGCAAGACCGCCCGAAACGCGAGCGCTCGAGACGAACTCCCAATCTGCGTCCCAATTCGTGCGCGCGGCAATAACGCGCATGCGAACACATACTTTATATCTTTAAAAAATTGTTTATAACGTATTTGTGCTGCAAAAAATATATTACTTTCATTATTAGTAAAATAATTAAAAATTATTCTTTTAAAATAAGAGGTAAAAAAAATAATGAACATTATTTTTCAAAATTTTTTTAGTAATAATATCACAATTTAAATATTTACGAAACAAAATTTGCTTGATTTCTGTTGTTAATTTGCTAACAAGTTATGTTAGCAAGCCCTATTTGATTTTTGCTGCGTTTTTACCGTCACATCGTGACGGCACACTATGTTCGATTTCTGCGTTTCTGCCGACACAATTGCTAAAGCAGATCACGCCGTATACCTACTGTAATTTTGCCGTCACGTTTTGATGGTACATTGTGCTCGATTCCTGCTGCGTTTCTGCTGCCAGTATCTGATATGGCAAATTTATACGATATCTGCTACATCTGCTGCCACAATGAGATAGCAAGCAATGCTCGATTTTTATCGCATTTTTGTAATATTCTATGATAAGAAGGTGTGTCGCAAAAAACTAAGCTTAATTGGGAAGCAATAGCTTGAAATCTGTTGCAAATTCATGATCGGATCTATTGGCACTGCTGGTATTTTGCTATTTGGGTAAATACATAATACTATATTTGAATTTTATTTATACATAATACTATATTTGAATTTTATTTATAACAATTTCGATTATATAGAGAACTTAAATTATATATAATAAATTTTACATACGAGGTACGGACACAATCTAGCGATAATCTTGCAATTATATATTGTATTTAATGACTATGCAGTTTATTCGATTTCTGTTATTAATTTATCTTTTATAAACTGCGTTATACAGATCCTGTTTAATTTCAGTTGTCTGATATCTGATATCAAACGGCATTGCGCAGGTTTTGCTCCAATCTTCTGCTGCCAATCTTCCGGCAGATTAGATCAGCACTCTGCTCGGTTTTTATATATATGATCGATCACGTGTTAACTTTGTCGTATTTCTGGCTATAGTTTAACGATGCCAGATGTTACATACTTTAACTTTTTTTGTTGCTTTTCTGATATCAGAAATTGACACACTAGTTCAAAGTTTATTTTTACAAGTTTAGTTGTTATTATATTCAAATTTTTTTAGTAATAACTTTTTAATAAACAATCAGCGACGGCTAAAATCTTTTAGGAATTATTTAGAATTATATTATTAGCTTTTATTACAAATCTTTCGTAAAACATTTTTACTATTTGGTGAAAAATGATTTTTCCAAACTGAAAATCACTAAAAATCCTTTTAAAAACTTTCATTTTAATCGAATGAGAAAGTTTTCACAAAGTTTCATCGAAATCGGAGGGATGTCATTTTCGGAACTGTACCTCAATATATTTTAAATAAATACGTTTTAATTAAGATTAAGATTTTAATAAAGATTAAAGGGAGAACCTCGTGTAATGCGCTGAAAATTAAGCTTAAACTGTACGACCAATTTTTTTTAATTTATAAGTTATTTTAATATACTATTAAAATAATCAAAAATATATTTTCAATAGAAATAAATATTTATTATAAGAAAAATAATAATATTTGTCTGGCGCGTCGGCGATGAGCTGGTCTCATAGTGTGCAATGTGGCGTCATTTGAATTTATCTGAAAAAAAAATAAAAAGACCTTTTTTAAGAGAGAGTTCACTTATTAATTGAATCTATTTTTTTTTAAATAATGCAAAATTATAAAAATGGCTCTTGGAAAAAAATAGCGATTTTACGCAAAATTTTCGTATTAAAATTCGTATTAAAATTATGGAATAAAAATAATTTAAATAAACAATACAATAATAAATATTGGTTCAATTTATACAGAAGAAATTTATACAGAATATTAGATATATGCAAAAGGAGAAATCAATCGGATGAATGGTGTTTGAGTTATCTTATATGGCTGTTTTAAAAGAGAGCGTCCCGTTTTAAAAAAGTAGTTTTGAGAAAAACGATACGTTTAAAGTTTTGGATATAGATAATTAATAATTTTCGAATATTTACAGTTGTTTTGCATTAATTCGAATCAGATCTATATAGCAAATCTTTCGTTTCTTCAAAAAAAATCTCGTAAAGTTGCATTATTCTCTTGACGAACTGATCGAGCCTCTTTAGAATTCTGCTAAGGCTGCAGCGCTCTTAATCGTAATCGCTATGAATCGTAATTATCAGCAAATATTTTGTATTTCTGGCCAATAATGATATCTAATGAGTTCATAATTTGTAAAATTATAGCTCATATTAAAAAAGCAACTATAAAACTAGTGATTTCTATTATTTTAAAATATAAGAGTAAAGTTTTACTTGTACAAAATCGAACTATGTTTTTGTAGAATACATATAAAGACATGACAACACATACATACACGAGTAGCATACACAGATATATACTGATCTTTTAGGCCAGTTGTTATTTGAAGGCTATTATATCCAAAAAGAAGCGATGCGCTGCGCGCTCGTTGTTCGACGTTCGATAGAAAAACTGTCTGCAGCTTCATTAATTTTTCAAATTTTGTTATAAAACTTCAGGGACATATTTTTGACATTAAATTATTAAATTATACACAAAAATTCGATTTTTTTTTATCCATGAAGTTACATGAGGTTTTTTTCTTAAGGCAAAGCAACGATATATCAGTTAGAAGTCTTGCTGTTGGCGATATTTTCGATTAATTGTGAATTAAAATTAATCGGAATTGGTTAAAGTGGATCTTTAATCACGTTTATGACAGATATTATTATTAATTAAAATTTTTTAAATATTTCTAAAATATTTTAGAAACAGATTATAAAAACAAAGAATACAGAAATTCTTCCATTCCCGCTTATTTTTATGGGTACACTAGTTTCATTTCAGTGGTTACTATATGGTCTTATCATCGACAATGTTTTTATTATTGTAAGTAATCTTTGCATTGCAAGCAATTAAATATTTAAAAATATTAAATATAAATGTCTAATATATATTACAAATTATTGTTTAAATTGTTTGATTAAGTTTCAGAATGCAGTTGGTTTTATACTTGGCATAGCTCAACTATCTCTTTTTGTGATATTCCCATCCAAGAAATCACAGATTAAATTGTTAAGTAAACAGAAAAAGAAAGCTTAAGAAAATATTTTAAAAGCATAATATTAAAATTTTTAAATCAATAATATCATAATATTTTTATCTAAAATTTTTTTCCTTATGATTATAAAATAGCATTTTATTATCATATAGTATTTTAATATCATTTTCAATAATTAAGAGATTATTCTGGTCTATGCTTGCAAAATTTTGTAATTGTTTAAATAATTAATAGAAAAATAAATAGACATAGATATGATTGAAAACTCATTTGCCTTTATTATTTCAACTTTTGAGAAAAAAAACAACTATTATAATACAGAAATGTACGCCATTTCAGTCCTTTTTTAATCAAACCCGTGCGTATCGAAAAATGCGAATTGCCTCGGCGGCGGAATGAATATATTTTCGTAGATTCAACGGATTTGAAAAATTCAAATAGATTCTTAATTTGCACGTCAATGGCTATCGCAGGAATTAAAATTAATCACTTTTCTGCAAAATTGACGAAATAGTGGATGTTTTAACGAAAAATAGTTTTGTTAAATTTTTTATTTTTTAAAAATTTCTTTTCTTTTTTCGGGGTTTTCTAAATAAAAAGTAGGTTAAAATGAATCAATCAACTCGATTCTGGCGATAGCCAAAGATATATTGAAGTAAGCAGTTAAAATTTTAAATCAATCAGATGCATAGTTTCAGAGATTTTTATTCCGCCAGGTCGGAAAACACTGAGTAAAAAGCACTTAAGTTTCGATAAACATTTTTATACATTATTTGTCTATATTTATTTGTCTCTTAATCAGCAATTTCAGCTCCATACAGGATATCTTCGATCTCTTCAAAAACTTATAAAAACTGATTATTATGAGTACAATAAATAGAGATGAATCCAATTGCTGTTTTTTACAAAAATCAACTTTTGCACTCCTGTATAAAAATAGCTGTAAAATTCAAAATACTTGAAATTTGTTTATGAAAATTGAACTACATTTTTCTGGGATAGTGTATTTTCAGAAAATATAATAAAAAAATTTTGATTTTTAGACCAGAATGACCCCTTAAGATGAATATTCTAATATTAAAAGACAGTATTAAGTATTTTATATATTTAGTATATATTATTTAATTTACACGTTGTAACTGAATATTTTATAATTAATTATATATAATTAATTATAATATTTTATAATTAATTATATAATGTATGAAATAGTTGTATCATCTAGTATAATATATGAATGATATTAAAAATTAACAAAAGTGATTCTTGGTATTAAAATAATGGAAACAATAAGGCAAATAAGAATCGGCACTGTTAACAGTGCGTAATTAACATTTTTTATTACAAACTTCAATTTTTATTACAAACTCCAAACGTTTCGACTCAAGTTTGAATCATCTTCGATAGATATAAAATAAATAAATATGATCCTGTGTTCACTAGAGCCCAATGATGATAAAATTCTTGATTAATAATTATTATGGACATGCATATCTATATCATCTTTAAAAAAAACAAAAAAATGGTCACTAAAGGGCTGTCACTCATCACATAAACACAATTCATACTAAAACGGAGGAAACACGCGCAGGAGTATAATTTGCACTGAGTAGTATCTCGTACAACGCGTCTTGAGCTCCATGCAGCAAACAGTGTTCATCTAATGAGTTGAAATGATAAATTTTATCTTTATTGTCTTCCAGCAACTTGAAGACATAAATAATTTCGTTTGACCTTGCCATCAACAAATTCATGTTTTTTATTATTATATTCTTGATTTTCTAGTGTAGAAAAATGTTTAATATTGCTATTTCTTTATATTTAATTGTGTAAGACGTCCATTATTTCGAAATGGAGGAATACACCAAGTCAAAATGGGATAGGCTTTATCGCCAATAATAAATTCTCCATTAGGAAAAAAGGCAGGGAAATCTCTATGATCTATATCTCTATATAGATCTGAGTTGGAAAATTCGATAATTTCCTACTGATCCTGGATAACTTGCAAAACAATGTATAAAGAGTAAATCTTAGATGTCTGCAGAATTACAACATATTATAGTTTTCTACATTTATAACGAACAGCAACTTTCTAAAAACTAAAAAGTTAGATATAGTAAAGTTAGATATAGTATACTTAAATACACCTTTACATTTTTATTAAATAAAATTCAAATAAAATCAGAAATTGAATAACAGTTAAATATAAAAAAAGAAAATATTTCAATGTTTGATTTCTTTATAAACATGTAGCATCCATCAATAGTCTTTATTACACCAGGCATAGGATTTCTTCCGAGAAGCATGAATTTCTCTTTGGTAACCTCTTTGGTATCAATTTTGGATCTGTAGGCCATCTAATAATTTTACTTGCAATATTGTTTAACGCTTGGACAACACACTCATTCAAAGAAGATTTGCCCAAATCGAACTTTTCATTCACAGATCTATAGGAAATTCATATGTTTGTATAACGGTCTGTCCTCGCCGTGCAGTGGTGCGATGGCGGATGCGCGGATGTGTTCGTCGGTCTGTCGGGGTTCGGTATTTAACTGAATTATATGATTCAGGTTTTTGAATACACTAAGTTTTTTGGGTGACACCCGTTTGACGTCCCGATTGATCTAGTCACTCACAGAGGCCAGCATTTAGAATTTTTACACAGTTCAAGCGCTGTGAATCTCAGTTTATTTAAGTTGTTACTATACATTTATGTAAAAAAAAAAGAAAAGAAATTAATGAGCAGCACAGTCGCGTTGCGTTCTGTTTATATAAAAAAAAAATATATGTATATATATATATATATATATATATATATATATATATATATATTTATTGCGATGTGGCTCGGAGTGCGCGTAAGATGTGCAGTGCGCACCTTGTGACGCCAGACGCATACGTCGGGGCGAACTATAAGTTCACTACGTGGCCTAACGGGCGAGTTGACCCGATTAGTCGAGCGTTAGTCCATCCGTTGGACTCGCAGTGGATGCGTTTCTTTATTCATTCTAAGTACTGTCAGTACTACAAATAGCATTCCGATAAAGTATAGTGCACTCCGAAAGTACTGCTTTGAATTCTATGATGTCATTGATTTTTACTTCCTGTTGCGGCTACTGCAAGCGAGGTAAAGCAATTAGAGCATAAAGATGGCTGCTTCCATGGAAACTGAAATAACCTTGATTAATGCTGAAGAAAATGAAGCATACTGAAAGATATCTATTAGATTCGGAAAAAATTAACGGAGATCAATTGGATTTGAACTCGGGATCCCTCGTCTATCAATCTGACACTTAGTCTGCACGACCACGACGGCTCCTCTCTGTTAGCTGTTTATATTCCGAATCTCTTTCATGACCGCTTACGGTCGTCTAATTCTTACAGCTCGGCCATTCTGGTATTACATTCGTCCCGAATGTACCGAGTCTTCATCTATCGGAAATAAGAAGGGAGGGTGTGCGTCACGGCGGAGCTCGACCACGAACCAGTCGTGAAAACTCGTAATTATTTTGCGAAAAAATACCACCTCAGCCAGGAATCGAACCTGGATCTCCTGCTTACCGGGCAGGCATCTTATTCTTTTGACTACCGAGGCATGTGATGATATTTATCGCAAATAACGTGTTTAGAATAACACGTCAACAATACAATGATACATATATATATATATATATATATATATATATATATATATATTACAATATACATATATACATGTATTCTTTCGAATCCCCACGACCGATACTCCAGAGAGATGATGGTCCTATTCTCTTGATGGATGCAGGTCGGACTGCAGCGGCGACACCCTCCAACGCCATTGGCAAATATACAAATAATCCTCCTGGAGCACGACAGGAGAGATTGCATCAAGCATGGCTCGAGCCCCCGGTATTTTATCCGAAACTTGGAGTTTCTGCTCCCGAATTCGTTCACTTTTTTGAACGATCGACATGACATTGGAGTACTTTTACTCCCCGACTTTTTCCGTTCACTTTTGAACGATCGACACGACTTTGGAGTATTTTAACTCCACGACTTTTTCCGTTCACTTTTGAACGATCGACACGACATTGGAGTATTTTAACTCCCCGACTTGGTTCATTTCGAACAACACACAAACGACACACACAAAATCGACTGAATTCTCCCTGTCAGGTAACATAGGCTGTATCCTCTCTGAGGTAACATGGGCTGAATCCCACTTCTGAGATTGAAAGATATCTATTAGATTCGGAAAAAATTAACAGAGACCGACTGGATTTGAACTCGGGATCCCTCGTCTACCAATCCGACATTTAGTCTGAACGACCACGACGGCTCCTCTTTGTTAGCTGTTTATATTCCGAATCTCTTTCATGACGCTTACGGTTGTCTAATTCTTACAGTACAATATGAAATAATATAATATAAATTATGAAATTATTATATAATATGAAATTATTTATTATTATTTATTATTATTATTTTTTTATTGTTATTAATATTAATATTAGTATTAATTTTTTTATTATTTATTATTGTTTATTTTTATTAATTATTTTATATATATTTAATATATATATTATATTTAATATATATAATAAAATTATATTTTTTTTTAATATTACATATGCCAGCCATTTTCAGTTGGAGCTTGAAAACGTACTGCAACTGTATTTCATTTTATAATCTTGAAGCAGTTAGAAAGCACACGAAATTAAAACGGAACGATAGTTGCAGTACACTTCCATTACGTCATAGCATGAATACTCAGAGTGAATAAAGAAACGCACCCGGTATTTGCCGTGCGGATTGTCGCATGAGATGAGAAAGTTTGAATATTGGGAATGAGAATGGTCGCTCCTGATTCTAACTTCTTACATGAGAGACAAGTATGCTTGTCGGGGATTGAGGATGCTCTGTCCCCGGGGACTGAGGTTGCTCGTGTTTTGAAGGAGACGTGAGACTGAGAATAATCCGTCTCGTGATTGTGTGGAAGGAATCCGTAGTCTGAGAATGCTCAGTTATTTCTCGGAGAAGCGAGAGATAAGTATGCTTGACGGGGACTGAAAATATTCGGTTCCGATTTTCTCTCTGAGGATGTATATTAGTGTCGAGTATGCTTGGTGGAGATCAGGAATGCCTGGTCTTGATAATGCCTAGTATCGGTCGGAGACGGATACAGGTCGGAGGATCGGATCGGCCTGGTTTCTTTTCCTAAAAATCGGCCGGGTTTATATACCTGACTTGATGTCGAATATTTTGCGGGTTGTCGGCGGTGTTTCGACGCGTGCGTAGCGGGCGCGTGTTTTCGTGTGGTCGGCGCGTTCAATGCGCGTCGGCTGTTTTTGGGCGCGAAATCTGAACGCACTTAAATTAAACAGTACGCGGAAGGCATATCATTACATCTATTATAAGTATTATTTAGGCTTAATTTTACTTTTATAGCTTGAAAATTAGCTACAAACCTGAAGGAATTTGGTGTATCAAGAAGCTAAATTGTTGATAAAAGTTGTGTACGTACACAAGTATAACTGGACGTTCTAAGGCAGGGATTAACAAGTGGGCACTGCTTGCGGGTGCCCGAATGCCCGCGGGCAACAGTTAAGCGCGCTCGGGCTAGCGTTAGATCGCTAGGCGCAATAAAGTGAGGAGAAGGGACAGCAAGAATGTCGTTCCATAAACGTGCTATTCAAGAAAAATATTGTGTCGCCCAAATTCAGATCCAGAATTAGCATGAAATAATATAATATATTGACTTCTAGTTATTCGTTTATTGCTATTTAATTTTGTTAAATTACAATGCCATCCTTGAGTATCATATGGATAAAACAATGGATATATCCATAATTCAATATTTGGATCCATGGTACTAATACTTTGTAAAATTTTGGTATTTTTATTACGTATCGTGACATAAGATTCTGGAATTTCTCCATTAGCAGTAGTTCAAACAGCTGCAACTTCATTAGTCCTTTGAACATTATATCGCCGTCGATCCATACCTGATCTTAATGTAAATAATAATTGTAATTCTGGCAATAATTCTAGCAATAATTCTCCAGATTCTATTTCTAATCGTCGTTGATTTTCTATTTTTTCACCCATTATTTGATAAGATTGAGCAAATACATTAATTATTCTCGCATTATATGTTCAAGATTTGTATTTCTCAAAATCTAATTCTAAATTTTCTGTAAGACGATAATTTATCGCTTTATTAGAATCTATAATAAAAAGCTGACCATAAGTTGGATTTTCATTTTGAATAGCATATAATGCTGTATTTATTTGATAATAAATTTGTCCTTGTATTTTGAAACAATACGAACCTGATCGCCTACTATGAAAATTAATCAAATTAGCATTAAATGATGCATTAAATAAAAATGAACTATTATAATTACAAATATGTTGGAAAAAATTATTGGATTTTGTATGATTACTTTCGAATAAACTACGAAGAAATTATGGATGTGGAGATAATGGTTTCCAAATAAACTGCACCGTGATTACAACAATCATGAAATGAATTTCCCTTATTAGATATTTTTTCTGCTATAAAATGTTTTGCTTTGCAATGGATACAAAGTATATCCATAGAACCAATATAGTATTTGTTACGTTCGGCGGACTTCACGATTCTTCTCTCTTTTCGGAGCGAACGAGCGAGCTCCGATACAGCATTAAAAAAAATCATTCTGTAAACTAAGATAATTTTTACGCGCTCTAGCTCCGTGGATACAAGTCTGCCGAACACGTGAACCTTAGACTGTTGACGGCTCGTTTTTCGAACTAACAAATAAACTATAAAATCCGATTGAATTGACACTAAGCTAAAATAACACTTGAGTCATATGCCGAACGCAAAGAAATCCTTAGTGCACTGGCGACGACGGAAAATCATAAATCGTCAGAGTAGGTATCTGTTTTCCCTCATGGCATGATTTCGTACTCGAACAGCCGGCGTCGGTTATTTAATCCGCCGACCACCCATTCGACCACAAATATTTAGATAATGCCATATGTTGATAAAGGCCCACTACCTAACTATCATTCCTAAAAATTCTCCCCGTACCAATCAGATTCTTTTTCCAAAATTCTGAACTATAATAGGCTAACTCCCCCCACATCCCTAATGCCTCGCTAATTCCTATTCGTTAAAGACTCGCGAAATATTTTTAATCCCCGAACCGAAACTCCACCCCGCGACAGCTTTTTATTAAAATCCTCCCCGGAGAAAACGCACTTCGCACTTGCTCTTTGATCGACAGTTTTCACGCGCTCTGATTCGTTAGTTTTTTTCACGAAGAATCTTAAATCTTTTTTTTTTGGACATTCGTGTACCTGCCCGTCCATTTCGCATTCGCTTTAACTCTCGGTTTAGCTTTGTCGGTTCTCGCCGAAGTAACCGCAGATTCAGTATTAATATCGAGTCTTATTCAAGTACTAATATCGAGATGGGTGAATTAAAATAAACTTGTAATTCCTTTAAATTGTTATTTATTTCTAAACGAAAGTGTTTTTTTTGTGCGCCCCTTGTTTCTTCTGGAGCACCGCAGAGAACTACTGGCCGCTGGTTCCGACCCCCGCTTGCCTCTAGCCGATCAACCTGCAACGACATTTCTTTATAATCATCATAAGTCGCATGGATTAATATGATCTACCCATCAACACTTAAATATCAATTGTTCCTCCTTGCTCTCCTCCTTCTTAATTATATAAGTGTAAAAGTGTTAAACCTTAAGCACGATAGGCTCTCTGAGCCTCAGAGAGCCTATCGTGCTTAAGGTTTAACACTTTTACACTTATATAATTGTTTGTTTAAAATATTCTATTATTTTTTTTGTTCATTTATTTATATTATAAAAACCGGGCATGGCCCTAAATATTTTGACGTAGAGCCTTACCTCGAACTGCTCGACGACTTTCGCACTTTTGTAACATCCGCATGCTACACTTACATGTAATTTTATTCTACTCTCATGCGCCCATTATTAAAATGATATTACCGTTATCATTATCTACCGAGTAATCACTATGCGTATCATTTTTCCTTTATGTTAAGTATTTTGTGTTTTAATTTTGTACTTTGTTCGTTTCATTTTAATTAATTAAATGATTACTTTAACGATAAAATAAATTTATTCATTAATAATTTAACTCTCTCGTCATGCTCATTCCCGCCCGCTCTCGGGGATCGCATATGGTCCTATCCCAGGCAAAAGAAATTAAATTCTCTTGCTTAAATTAACGGACCGACGGATGTACGTCACGCAGTCGGAGTCATAGCGTCTTTTTCAAGACGTTGACCCGTATCGGTTGACTTGTACGGTGCGTTCGACTCGCAGGTACGCTCCAGAGCGGCCACCTGCGAGAGGATATTCGGTGCGTCCTTCCTTGCCCCATCCCTTCAACCTTTAACTAATAATTCCGGGGTGTGGACGTAACAGTATTCAACTATTTCATTAATTGATGTTGTATTACTAATATTTATTTAAATGAGATTTATTTAAATTTATTTAAATGAGATTGTTGTTTTCTCTGAGATTTAAAATGGGATTGATATTCTGCACGGTGTTCATTTAATGATATATTATTTGCAGAATTTTGTCCAACTATTTCATTATCTAGTTCTATTATATATTGCGTTGTCTATTATATATTGGTTATTATATATTGTGTTACTCATATAAACATTGTAAGTTGTTTGATGAACTGTTTTCAGTAAATTAATATTAGTAATTGCTGTCTTTGCAGTTTGACGACGACGACGTTGATTTTCGATGTTTTTTTCAAGACGTCATCGTTGAAATTGTTCTTCTTCTTCTGAAGTGCGATTTATTTTACGTCTTGGCATTTTTATAAATTAAATATAAAAATATCTTATTTAAAATGACATATAAATATTTTATTTTATTTAATTAAAAGAATCTTATTTTTGTTTCTTATTTTATAATTGTTATATTAATTTTTTACGTTCAGGTATTTAAAATATAAATTTGTGAAAAAGTTTCCATAAATAATAACATTCTTAAAAATAATAATTATCAATAGTTAATAAATAATAATTAATAAGCAATAATTACTAATTAATAAACAATAACTAATAACCAATAATCAATTTTCAAGGACCAATAATTATCAATAATCAATGAATAATCAATCAAAAATGAATTAATTATCAATTAATATCCAAAAATCAATCAATAATCAATAATCAATAATCAGTAACCAATAATAATCAGTAATTAATAATCAATTTTCAGTATCATATTATCATCATATAATATCATCATATTATCAATATTATCATCATATGTTATCATAATCATTAATTAATAATTAATTTGTCATCATTATCAATATTATTTTCAAGAACAATAACAATAATATTTTTATTATATTAAAAATTTTAAAGATTTTTATTTCATTTTAAATATATAAATTGTTGAAATATCAAGATCTATTTAAACAAAAAATAATTTAAATTACTTAATTTTTATAATATAAACTGTAATATTAAAAAGTAATTTTAAATAATTTTATATATTGTTTAATTCTAAATACAATATCTTGATCCTCTTCTTAAATGTTTTTCTGAAACAAACATAATAATATCTAATATATATATAACATATAATATATAACATGTTTTTATGATTTTAATTATATATATATATATTAATACATGTATATATGTATTACATATGCATATATTAATATGTATTACTATTTATAAATATTCAAGAATGTTTAAATACATATGCACATGAGTGAACACACACCATGCGTTTGTGTGAAGCTAGCGTCTCATTTTATGGAAAATCATAAATTTTTTAGAGTTTTAGTTTCCTTTTTAATAATTCTAGAATTCCTGATAGATTGAACAAATAGTTCTGTTTGTTTAAGCGAAAAAATCAGACATTGAGACCAAACCAAGTCACGAAAAGTATATTTCATTCAGATAAAAAAAATGCACAAAGTAAAAAATTCTGTAAATTCGTGACCAATGCACACTTTTTTGTATAGAAGAGACCTTTACCTTTACCATTGTAAAAGAAGTATTTCAGGCACTTCCATCGCACGCAGGTTGTCGGAGAGAATGTTAGTTTCCCCCCAATTTTTCTTTGTAAAAAAAATTAATAAAAGTAAATAAACAAAGAATAGTAATAAAAAAAGTAATAGAAGTATATTTTTTTAAATCAAATCTTCTACATTTCAACCAGCGTCTTATACTTTTCTGTTAGTACTTGGCCGATTTTTATTTATTTAAAAATCCTACATCATCGGCAGTGTCCAGAATTCTTTAAAAAATGCTTTAATATGTTCAGAGCTACACAAAAAGTATGTTTGTTAAATCAGAACTCCGAGTTTTTGTATTTCAGCTCTGGCTGTTATTACATTGATGATCACTTTTAATTTATGTTTAAATAATTTTTTAAGATTTCATTTGGCAGAACTTCTTATAGAACTCTTGTAGAACAGTAAATCTTTTAAAATCTTGCGTTGACAGATGTCGGAACTCGTTTAGAATAAAGTGAGATGCAGCGTGAACCTGACGTTTCACTTTATCCGAAATTTTTCGCTTTAACCGATTTTTTCGCTTTAACAGAACTATTTGCCTAACCTATCAAGAACTCTAAAATTATTAAAACGGAAATCTGAACTCTCAAAAATTTGAGTTTATTTCCACGAAATAAGACGTCAACGAAATGAGACATCACACACACACACACACACACACACACACACACGCGCGCGCGCACGCACGCACGCACGCACGCACGCGCACACACACACACACACACACACACGTATTACTTAAGATATATCACACGTAGATTTAAGGGGTAACACCACCCTGGGGTCTAAACTTTGAAAATCTTTTGTATAAAAATAAATAAAGTAAACAATTATTCGCTTTTTGTCTTTTATTATACATTTTATTATACATTTTAAAGTCTATGAAAATCTGTAAACATACCACCAAATTTGAAAGATCGCGCGGTACTAACGGACAGGTAGCAGTTGCAAATTTTGAGCTAAAAGAAAAACAAAAAGATTTTTGAAAGCTACATTAAATTTGTCAGGGAACTACGTAGAGAATTTTCAAAATTTTGATTTTTGTGAAAATAGTGAAGATTTTCTTGAAAAACATTCAATTTTAATGGAAAAAAATCGTAATTTTTTGTTCTATAAAAAGAAAAATTTGTAATTAATAAAAAAATCCCTACATATTTCTCTGAGATATATATATTTGAAGATTCACACCAAATTTCAAGTTAATCGGTTAATATTTGTTTGAATTATGTGTCCGCTATTTCGGAAAAAAGTCCTTTTGAGAAAAACGCGTTTAAAGTTTTAAGTAACTTTTTTTCGTTTATAAAAACAATAAATTTAAATAAATTTAAATTTACCTCTAATCTGCTATTCCTGCTTCGTACAGTTATCCTTTAAGAAGAGAATTTTGTTTATTTTTTTTTTTTAACGATTTAAGTTTATGGGGAGAAAATGTGGATATGTAGTTGTTTGTGAGTTGTGTATCACCACGCGTCTCGGGAGAAGACGAAGACTTAATGTGTGAGAAGCGAGCGAGCGAGCGAGCGAGCGTGCGTGCGTGCGTGCGTGCGTGCGTGCGTGCGTGCGTGCGTGCGTGCGTGCGTGCGTGCGTGCGTGCGTGCGTGCGTGCGTGCGTGCGTGCGTGCGTGCGTGCGTGCGTGCGTGCGTGCGTGCGTGCGTGCGTGCGTGCGTGCGTGCGTGCGTACGTGTGTGTGTGTGTGTGTGTGTGTGACCTGTCGTACTACGTCGCCCGCGATTGGCTGAATAGGCTGACAGCTGGTGATTTTTCTCGAGAGTGATGTTCAGTCCTCGACTAGCTGTGACAGGCCAACGATGCAGGTGTCGGTGCCAAGCAAGGCGGAAAGATAAGCAGCCAATCGTCGCTATGTTTCGCAAGTTTCGCTGTGGCGGCAGCGCAAGCAGAAGGACGTGCGGGATAAAAAAAGTTGCATGCACGCTCAATAATCAAGAAATTGCAGAGTTAATCAAAAGCCATGATATATATTCTATACGATAAGGCAGATACAGAAACCGATATAGATACGTTCGGTTATCAGGACTTTGAGTCTCGCGAGAAAAGCGAGTGCGTCTAGCGCATCTACTTCTGCTCGCAGGCGTGCGAACTCCTATAGTCGTTCTCGGCGCCTTTCCCGAGCTCCGGTTCCTCCTCGTCGTGGCCGGGCGGTGCGTATCCGCGGAGCGTGGATCGGCGGCAGCCCTCGGTTTGCGTGGCGACTTCGGAATAAAAGTGGCGAGAGTTGCGTCGCGGTGGCTGATTGGAGATGTGGCGAGCTCGATGGCGTAGAGGCACCATGGCCTCTCTGGCGTGTGGCCTTGCTCCAGAGAGCGACCAGGAGTGGGTGGTCGCTCGGTCACTGTCGGCTCCTCCTACGGCGTTGGCGGTCTCGGCGGGCTAGCCTCCGGGGAGGATGCTGACCCGAAAAGGTCCAAGAGTCGCTGTTTGAACCGGCGAGACGAGCGCCTGGTTCACTGTCTGCCGTCCCTCAGCATCTGTTTGTGCCGGAAGAGACATACACATATTCAGGCGCCTGCGGAGATCCGCGTGCGGCATCTTCTTGAGGCGACTGAGATTGAAGCGACGGGGGCCGTGCGGAGTCGAATCAAGTCGCCCGGATATAGGCGGATTGTATGGCCGTGCGAGGTTTTCCCGGACGTGCTGTTTGCGGCGTTCACGGCCGCGTAAGAAAGTCGCGGCGTTAACCACCGTGGAGAAAGGATCGCTCGGAGAAAGGACGGATTGAACGGTTTTCATGGCTGTCAGAGAGATGCGTCCGGAAACGGACGGATTGGAGTGGCAGCTTTCACGGTCGTCAGAGAGGTGCGTCCGGACACGGACGGATTGCCGCGGCGTTTACTGCCGCGGGGAATACGGTCGAAGATCGGTCGGTCTTTCCCAGCAGAAAAACTGCCGTGTAGTGGAGCTTGAGGCCAGAGTTGGCCTTCAGAGCTCGGAGGGCGTCGCAGTACAACTCTTAACCTTTAACAGGCTGGAGGCGACTGAGGCGAAAAGCGATGCTAAGTGCCGCTCTTATATAGTCCCGATGCGGCGCTTTGAATGCGAGAAAATGATTCTCCGACTCGCCATCTAATGGCGGGCGCGCGAACCACTGTGCTGCGCGGGATTACGTCGAATGGCAGTGATCGCCACAAGCTTAGATCGAGCCTCTTTAACCAGCTCCGTCAACAAGCGCTTCAATCGTTGTATGCTTTGCTCGTTCTCCTCCTCGTAGAATTTAAAGTAGTTAATGCCTTCTAAATCCTAATACTACTATGATCAAAAAGTAAGGTGACTTTCGTTTTAAAAATTCGCGCGTTTTACGTATCGATATAACCATTTGTTTTCCAAATTGATATAACTGTCCTTGACATCTGATAGAAGTTTCATATCGTTTCACTTGTTAGGTTAAAAATTATAGCATCTTTTGTAATTGTTAAAAATTGTTGTCGCCGAAAATTGATTGAATTGATCCAAATGATATTCTAGTAATATCTACAATGTCTCTAATACTTAATCGGCGATTACTATAAGATCCTTGATTTTATGTTTTTTTTATTGGTTGACGTGGAAAGTCTTCCTGAACGAGGTTCAACTGCTTCTCATTAAAATCTTTGTATCACTTGTAAACATTTTTTTTTACATAGCTTCAAAACTGTGATTCAGAATTCCTTCCCTGATCAGTATGAAGTTCCAACGGGACCCCATATCTAGAAACAACCTGATTAACAAAAATTTCTGCTACCGTAGTAGCTCTCATATTTTTCAAAGGAAAAGCCTCTACCCATTTAGTAAAACAATCTACAACAACTAGGAGCTTATTGCTTGAAGAAGAAACGGGTAACGGGCCTAAAATATCCATTTGAATCCTCTCAAAAGGAGCTCCCGAATTAAAGATCTGCAAAGGAGATTTCCCCTTATCTGCAGCACGCCTCTTCGCAATACAAATCTTACAGGTTCTGCACCATTCCTCAATATTCTTTTTACAGGTTGCCCAATAAAAACGCTTCCGGCCTTTTCCAGCGTTTTATTGATCCTGAAATGCCCTCCAGAAGGAGTATCATGAGCTTCTTCTAAAATCTGCTTCACTTTGCTTCGCGGGACCATCAACTGAAGAAAACTGTTTTTCAAATTAGGAGTCTTCCATCTCTTATGCAAAATCTCATTTTGGACTTCCAAAGCATGCCATTGATGCCAATAAATCTTGGCTGACAATCCTTTCGAGGAAACTTCCTCCCAAGAAGGTCGCAAATCATTTTCTTTGGCAAGTAAAAACATTGCCAGTTCCTGATCCTCTATTTGAGTCCTTCGCCAATTCTCAGAAGAATCCTCACGCAAAACAATACAAGCAACTACTTTATCCTCAAAAAGCCCTCTCTGAACTTCCACTTTAGTACAGAATCTACATTTTTCTTCTACACAAGGGCGTCTCGAAAGACCATCGGCATTACCGTGTATAATCCCCTTTCGATGAATAACATCAGAATCGTATTGTTGTAACCTTTCCATCCAGCGAGCCAATTGTTCCTCCAAGTCTTTGAAGGACATCAACCATCTCAAAGAAGCATGATCAGTTCGAATAGAGAAACTCTTTCCGTACAAATAATGATGAAAATGTTTCATCGAATCTACTAAAACTAATAACTCTCTTCTTGTTGTGCAATAATTCCGCTCAGGTTTGTTCAAAACCCGACTATAATAAGCAATGACCCTCTCATAGCCGTCCTGAACTTGTGAAAGTACCGCCCCTATTCCAAAACCTAAGCATCCGTATCCAAAATCATCTTTCCTTCCCCCTTCGGAAAGGAAAGAAGAGGTGCAGACGTTAATGTCTGTTTTAACCTCAAAAATGCTTCTTGACATTGCTCAGTCCATTCAAATTTAGTCAAATTCTCAGTTAACTTAAACAGAAGCTTCGCAATTGAAGAAAATCCCTTAACTATATATAATCTATATATAATCCCTAAACTTCCGATAATAAGAGCAAAATCCAAGAAAACTTCGGACCTGTTTCTTATTCTGAGGAACTGGCCACTCAGTGACCGCTTCAGTCTTCTCAGGATCCATAGCGATCCCGGAAGAAACAACATGACCCAAATATTTTACTTGTCTCTTAAATAAATCACATTTCTTTGGGTTAACACAAAGTTTCGCAGCACGAAATCTCAGAAGAACCTCTCTTAAATTCTCTTTCATTTTCTCAGGTTTTGCCAAATACTATCACATCATCTAAATAAACCAGGCCAAATTTTCGAAAGTAAACCCCGAAGCACCCGTTCCATACGACGTTCAAAGGTAGCCGGGGCATTACACAGATCAAATTGCAACAAATTGCCAAAGTTCATTCCCCACAGAAAAAACAGTCTTTTCCCTATCTTCGGGACGAATTTTCAGTTGCCAATAACCACTCTTCAAATCCAAAGTGGAAAACCAAGCATTTCCCGATAACTGATCAAGAAGATCGTCAATCCTTGTTAGCGGATAAGAATCTTTTTTTGTAACCGCATTCAATTTCCGAAAATCAACGCAAAATCTATGAGATCCATCTTTTTTCTTTACCAAAACTGCTGGAGAAACCCAAGGGCTTGAAGATTCTTCAATTACCCCTTGTTCTTTCATGTCTTCCATAATTTTTTCAACTTATGAACGCATATGAATTGGAATTCTCCTAGGAGCCTGTTTGATAGGACGAGAATCCGTTAATTCAATTTTATGTTGAAGGACTTCACACTTTCCTGCAACAGCTTGCTCCGAAAACACGTCACGCAACAATGTAGCGAAATTCTCGCAACAATGTAGCGAAAACTATTCTCTGATCTACCTCCAACTCCCGGGAATTATTATCAAAGAATTCTTCCAACTCCGTGGACACAGCTTCGTCCTCTTGCTTAATCCGACGACAAAAACCTTCCCTATGACCTCCACGGAGAAAAGATTCTATTACAGTTTGCATCCCTATTCGTGAAAAGAAATCCGCGCCCAAAATACAATCCTCTCCAATATCGGCAACGAAAATCGGTAACTCTAAATTAAATCTCCCTAACTTTATTTTAGCGAACATTTTAAAACTGATCGGGACTCTTTCCCCCGTAGGATACCTCAAATTTTCTTCCTTTGTTGAAAAACGCTTCCCTTTTCTCCCTATAAATTTACTACTCACCAAGGTCACGTCGGAGCCCGTATCCAATTTAAAAAAACAGTCTCTCCCATTAAGAGAGCCTTGGAAAACAAAATTTCCTGATTTTTCACACCCTCTCTCAAAACGCCTACAAACACCCGGGGCATTTCTTCCATTTGTCGAGCCCGCCCCAGAAAGTTCGACAAAACCTATTTTCCCTGCTATGAAACAGAAAGTGATGGACATTCGGAACGGAAGTGCCCTTGTTTTCCGCACTGTCAACATTCCTTTTTCTCTTGAATTTTAAAATTCTTCTTTTTCTTAAAATTTAAATCCCTCGTTCCACGAGATTTTCTACTTTGAACCCGTTTAAATCAGGATTGCTCTTAAAATTCGAGCAATCTTTAACCTCTTTAAAATTAAAATTTCTCCGCTCTTTTAAACAATTCTCCCTAATAATTTTAATAGCCAAAGCTCTTTCTACTGCGGCCCTCAAAGACGTTAACCCTTCTAGCTGCAATGTCTGTTTAACATTCACATCAGACAATGCAACTACAAATTGAGAACAAGCAATTTTGTCATGAACTCCAGGAGAACATTCAGGATAAGCTAATCGAGATAAACGCTCGATATTCGAGCCTAATGCAGCTAAATCTTCTCCGAATTTCTGTTTTCGATTCGTAAATTGATAATAATAATTTTGCGAGGATAAATTTTCCCCAAAACGTAGCTCTAAACGCGCGACCAAATTTTCAAATTGAGAGTTCTCAAAATCCGTGCCCCCTTCCAAAATCGCACGCGCTTTTCCTCGGAGACATGACGCTAATACGACAGCCTTCTCCGCGTTTCCCAAATTATTCGCCCGCGCAATTAAATTAAACTGCGTAAGATATTCGCGCAACGGAACACTACCGTCGTAAATATCGGGCTTAAGTTTCAAGTCGGAATTAAAATTTGAAAAAGGAAATGACTGGCCTGATATCGGACGTTGCGAAATCTCTTCCTACGGACCGGGCATTGAAAATGTTTCCGTCTCTCGATGAGCGCGCTCCTCCCTCAGAGAGCGAAGCTCCTCCAGCGTTAAGCGAAGAATCTCCTCCAAGTTCGGAGACGCCTCCGGCCCTTCCGCTCGAGTACAGGCCTTTTTCTCGCAGAGATCACTCTCCGACTTTTCGCCTCTTTCTGTCCAGTCCCCGTCTCTTCCGTTTGTCGCTCCGCCATTATCTCTCTCACACACACGCACACACACACACACACACACACACACACACACACACACACACACGGATCGAAAAATTCGATCCCGGACGAGCCCCCAAAATTGTCGCGTTCGCGGCGTTACTTCCCGAAATCGCGATACTCGGCGGAGCGCTTTCGGAAAGGAAGAACACTGTTTAAAGAAAAGCTCGCTCTTTATTAAACCAATGGTACAACGATACAGAAACGCGTCCGGCCACTGCGGAATCTGGCCGTGAAATCTGTAAAACAGTCGGAGAACGACGCGGCCAAGGGCCGATCCTCTATTCAAACTCTTATCGATTGATATTAATTAATTTCAGCAGCGCCGAACGGAACACTGCACGGTCGCATCACTTTCTTAACATTTTTGCATCAGCACAAGAAATTTCATTTTTTAGACAAAATTTAATGCAAATTCTTTGCTCGATAAATTTATCCATTTTAAAAATCGTCGACAAAAATTTTTAACAATTACAAAAGACGCTATAATTTCTAACCTAACAAGTGAAATGATATAAAACTTCCATCAGATTTCAAGGACAGTTATATCAACTGGAAAATAAGTGGTTATATCGATACGTAAAGCGCGCGAATTTTTAAAACGAAAGGCACTTACGAAAGGCAGGCGTTTTTTGATCATAGTAATATTTGCATAATTTGCAAATTAAACTGCTGATCCCATCATTGTAAGTACAGACGGATAAAAATGCTGTAATAATATCCAATACTTTTTTTCTACTTGAATAAACTTTTGGCGCAATGGACCAATGGCATTAAAGGTTTTATTGCTGTTCTGCGTGTATCTTCCTAAGCAGCGATTAAAAAGATCATCGCTGGTTAAATTTTCGATTTAATTGTGTTGAAAACTTCGTCAGACATAGCCGGTTTATGTGCATATAAATTTAAGATATTGCCAGCTTTTGCTTTTTGCCAAGAGCACAATGTACTTGGGCTGCTCAGGCATTTATCGTGCTGCGGTTTTTCGTCTGTCGAAATTTTATAACGTTGCCCAGATGTCATTTCGCATTTTCAACAAAATCACTATTTCGACAAATAGCTAATCTATAATCTAATAGAAGGACTGTGATACTCTCGCCTCCTCCATCGTGTCTCGTGCCATCCGTCGCTATGCAACGCCAACTACATCGCCGGAAGCAACTTAGTGCTGCGACTCGAGTAGTCGGAGTGCTTCCGTCATCTTCCCAGCCATCTTAGCGTGACATAGCGATCCAACGATCCTGTTAACCTGAAATAGAAATAAGCATTAGCAGACTCCGGTTTCTCCGCCCCCGTTGCAGAGCAACGAGGATGCCGAGTCTGGATGTCACTAGAGGCGGCCTTCGTTATCCATCCCCTTCGAAAGGCGGAAGACAGAAATGGAGAAGCAAGGGTTTCTCCGCCCCCGTTGCAGATTAGTGAGGAGAGATGCAAAGGATGGAGGGGGTGATGAGGGAGCGTGAGAAGGAATGTTGGGAAGGAACGAAATGGGGCCAGCCCATGAAATGGCGTGGCTTCTCAATCCGTTTAGGAAGGCGAGTCTCACGCACCAGAGTCACCACGAAGGGCAGGGTCCCTCAATCCAATAGAGGGATATTGGGGGGAGGAGCCTTACGCATCAAGATCAAGGCGAAATGGCGGAGTCGCTCTACTCATTTGAGGTAACATGCCATACATACCAAAGTCACGAAACCAGCCCACCAGCACATGCGTTGTGCTTGCCACATAGGAGTCATTTGTTCGTACGGAACCGACTCATGGCTATTAATAGTGAGATGATGGATGAAAAGGGGGAGGAAGAGCGTGTAGCCGGCCACTCGCTCCAATCCCTTGCAGATTGTCGGCATGGCTTCCTCCATTCTAGCCGCGTACTGGGTCGTCGTAACCACTGGACAACGCTAGAATAAGGATTGGTAAGAAAGGAGAGAGGATGTCACTACTGCTGATTGGTTCCCCCATTGCGGGGTATCAACGGCACCCATCGAGGAGGTGGCAGTCTGTGACACGGAGTGAGAGAGGCTCTATATTCGAATTCATCATCCATCGGAGGGGTGAAGACATTATTAGTTACATCCATGACATCTGGATTTGAAGCAATTTCGATGCAATTGAATTTTTTAACGCCCTTCTACGGATTGTCGGTGGAGGTTGATGGACCGATCCTCTCCTTGCAAATGGGTCTTCTAATCTAATCTAATCTGTTCCGATGGATCTAGCGTTGTTGTAAGACATTTTTTATTAGATTAGTTTTTAATTTAAGCTTCTCCATATTGTTCCCACGAGAGTAGGTCTAGGCAAAGCTCTCTATATCTGGATAAGGCGTCTTAAGTACCACTGGAGTTGCACCAGGTACCCCAGGAGGATCATTTACGACCGTTGCTTTGTGTCTCCGCGGCTATGGAGCCATCGGCACGATGCTTTCCATCTTAGCTTTGGACGTTGGTACATGCTTAGTCTGACCTCTCACCTAGAACCTTTCCGGCACTGTAGAACCTGCCAGGGGACTAGTCCCCGCCGGCATGGCTTCAAGAATCGAGGCACGCAAGCTCTCTCACCACGACAAGATGATGCACCACGAGGAAGAGTATAGAGACAGATTATGCTGATTTGATTTTACATGTAGTATCTGCTCCAGGAGCCTCACCCACACGACCCCCATGAGCGCGAGATTGGGATACGCTCAATTAGTGCGTTCCCGCCCGTGGGCAAGGACTACCAATATGCCATTAGACTGCAGGACCTGACGGCAACCCACTGGTCGGGGCGAGCGATTATCACCGCTCTACCAGCTATGCAGGCTGGTTTCCAAGCTGATTGTGCGCAGCTCACCCGCCGGAACCCGCAAGGGCCCCTAGCTAGCATGTGGCTCCAAACTACTGCCCGCGCGATAATGCTATCCAAGGCCGGGCCCAGAGCCGAAGCCCTGGTGAGCCTCCGGCCCCCGCGCTAGGTCTAGATCACCAGTGGAATCTTCGTGGTCAAAGGCCACTTCCAGTGTGCACACACTAGTACTGGTCAACTCGGGTATGTGATGTCGCCATTCACCAAAGGACAAGACAGGAATCGACTATTAAGATCTTTGACCTGTTTGCCCCCCCTCCTATGCCCTCACTTTCCTTTACTTATTCGTTCTCGTTCTTCTCTTAAACGCACCTTCTGCAAACACATAAACTTTCATACCTTTTCTTGCATCCTAGCATACAACTCACATCCACACTTCCATTCTCATACAATCTCACACTCCATTTTTCCATTCTTCTTATATCATCATACGGATATTCAACCAACACGTATTTTCAATCCTCAAATACTACCACACCTACACGCTTCTATCTCAGATATTCCCCGTTTATACAAAAATCATTCATACTATCGTGTCCGGTAACGATATAGCCCACATACAATCGCAGTTCAAAATTCATACACATCTCCACAAATCTCACATTCTTAATAAAAGCATACGTGACGCGACCTCTCTCACTTTCATCCCATATTCTTTGCCACGTACAATCTATCTCATACAATCTATCATTCACAAGTTTTATACTTTCATCCAAACTCATACCAGCAATTTCCCTATCATTCACAATATCTATCTCACACATACTCATGCCTCTCTTAATTTTAAATTTTACACCTCTCCTCATGCATTCCAAATCCCACGGTAACGCTCCTATCAGTACCTGCATTGCTTCCATTGATACCGTCAGACATTCAAGCATGCATACAAGGCCACTCTCTGGTACTTATTCATTAAGTCCCTTGCATACTCATATCGCATCAATCTATACCACACACTCGCTTCATACATTATACATGACATAAGCAAACCTTTATAAATCACCCGCATCAAACTGTTACGTAATCCGTATTTACTCCTTAAAATACGCCTCATTTTATCCACAACACTTACACATTTATCTCTCATTTTCTCCAAATGCAGCTTAAAATTCATCCTCTCACTTATTCATACATTTAAATATTTCACGCAGCTGGCATACTTCACACGTTTACCATTCATACATATTCTCGGATCTAGTCCCTATCATACTTCCTTTCAAAAACATCATCACAGTTTTATTTTCAAATATACATACACCTACCTTCTCTCCCCATTCACTCACGATTCTCATCCATTCCGTATCCTTTCTCTCGAGCTGTACTCTACTCTGCCCTTCGATAATCAGTAGCAAATCATCCGCATACGCCACTACCTTACACTCACTTGCACACAGTCCTCACAATAATTCATCCATCATCAGGTTCCATATATATGGATCACACATGAAGCCTGGGGGCAGCCACACATTACTTTCTTCCATACAGTCTTACCCACTCCAAACATGCACACATATCTCTCACTAAAGTTATTTTCCCACAGTCCAATCTCTCTACATCCAATCTCACGCAGTTTAAAACGTCTCTACTCGGGTAAGATGTGTTTCGCGGGATAGCGTCAGTCGAATATGGTCAGGATTATTGAAGAGAAATAAAATATCGAGATCCTTTTTGATTCTATATACAAAGATCTATATTTATCGCTAATTTCATGCATTTATAGTTTCACTGACTGAGTTTTGATATGTATAATATGTACAAGTATTTGTCTCGGAATTTCGCCTTCGGTTCCGTGAAAAGCGGCGCGAGTTCCGGGAATCGTACAATAGATTCGGCTCGCGGTCGGTTCCGTGAATTCTGCGCGTTCACGGTAGGCGCAGCGCGGACGCGACGGTGAGGTCTTCGGCGCGCCGGTTATGACGGATCAGCTGTTCGTGCGTTTCGTCGTGCATACTAGTCCGTCTGAGGTTTTTGTGCTATGGTCTTTGGAATGCAGGAAACTCCCTGCTTCTTGACCGTCAGCGACGGAAGGTGCGCACAAGGGCTTGCTTTTAAAACTCAGATTGAGAAGCCCTTCAATCTGTGATAAAGCTTGTGCGCTGTGGATGAAAGGAGCGATCGGCCAGAAGCTCCTGGCGCGATAGGAAGCACCATACATCGCTTTGTGTTGGACAGAACTGGAAGTGTCGAGAGCAGTACTGGACGTCTTACTGTCTCGCCGGTGATAGGTAGCGATCATCCACCGGAGTCGCTTAATATACCCGAGTCGGCCGTCGGTCGGGAGTAGTCGGGTACTGATCGGCCGAACTCGGGTCGGGGTAATTCCGGGGGATCTCGCCGCAATATTCGCGATAATTCGCCGAACGCGCTCGATTATTCCGCGAAGATGTTCGGCCGATGGCGCGGTCAGCAGCGGGGCCGGCGGCGGTGGCCTAACCGGTGCGTGTTTATTCATGCTCTGCGCACATGAAGCCGTGTGATCTCCGTTTTGCTTCGTCTGATATTCGACGTGATTTTATGACGGTGGGATCGCGGAAGGATCGCCGTGTCAATGCCCCGACAGTTGATCGGTCGGGAACGCTTAATATTATTTTAAACAATGAGGGGGGTGAGTCGGGTACCGTTACAAGTTTATCAAGCACACAAGTCTATTCCAAGTTGTTACCAAACGTATCTTTGAAATCCACAAACATACCCAACATATATTTACATTATATGTACATCATACAATCTTTTTAATCATTCTGGAATCGCTTTCCAAATCATTCGCAACATCTCCGCGCAAATATTATCCAACCCCGGCGCTTTCCTCAATTTCATTGACCTCACGGCTTCACTCACTTCCTAAAACATTCATTCAAACCATCTTTCATCTACACTCATACTCGTTATTTCTCTTACAACATTTCCTCTCGAGGCTGGGAAGAATCTCTCCATTAATACATCCACTCTCCTCCCATGTACTCGTCATTCTGTCACCACTTTCATTCCACTCAATCTTTCCTTTCCATATCTTCCCATGCATATCCTATACACATCTCCCCAAGAGTCTTGATTTCCTGACACATTTACGAATTGTCTCCAATTTTCTTCCTTCATTTTATACATTTCCTTTTTGTATTTCCCCAGGACAGTCTTATATTCACTCAATCTCTTATTTACGCATCCTCTATCATTCCTCCTTGCACATTAGTACCTTCGCCTCAGTCTTCTCATACTCTTCTTCATTCTCTCTAACTCATTCTTCCACAACCCAAGCTTCCTTTTAACTCTTCGTTCATTCTTCTTCAGTCTTTTTCCATTTGCTCTCAAGATCCAGATGACATCATCTTCCTCAACAATCTTTCAGCATCCATTTCATCAATCATCTCTACAGCTTTACTAGTAGTACTCTCTCACAGATCATTCACATATTCCTCCCAGTCTACTCCTTTCCATAACCATCTACATCCATTCTCAATTGTTTCTTCTTCACTTCCATCATACAACATACGTATCAGAATTACATTGTGATCACTGACACCTCAATCACACTTGATTTCCCACTCTAAATTACACACATACATACTTTCAGACATACTTTGTTCACCAGAGTTACATCTATATCATTCTCACCATTTGGCCCACTAAATGTATAACTTTCACACGATTTATTCAACACATACCTTTCTCCAGAATCCACCTTTCCAATATTCTACCACGCTGCTCATTTTCTCTATACTTATCGCTCCCCTTATTGAACCACAGGGGGGAAACGGCATTCGCATTCATTCCTATCAACACACGCTTCCCTCTCGTAACCTCATGCACACCATCCAAATACGCCAATAAGTTTCAATCGCTCTACCATACTGATAATAAACTGATACAACATACATTTCACCAAACTCTCTTTTTAGCCATACACGTACTCCTCAATTCATTCGTACACTCTCTCACACACATTATATCCAATTTAGGGTCATTCACAACGATCGCAGATTTCACTATTCCGTTATTGCTCCCAATCACGTCCATTCACACAGCGCACACATTCATTCTTAACATACGGTTCCTGTATCAATGCCACACTCACACTCTCTTCAAGCATCACTTCTCCTAAATCACACATAACAGCATTATAACGCCCATTGGCAATTACACTGCAGAACATTCAATCTTATGTTAGCCATCGCTTATCTTCATTTTCTCTTTTTCTAACGCTTTCATATACTCGGGAAAGACGTCAGACAGAGTGATTACCCTTACATCCTCGAAGCTTACAGTTCCTGCATGCATACTCTTTCTTACATTTTTTGATTAAATGACTATTCTTGCAACATCTCTGACACAGTCGCTCCTTCATATTACATTCACGCATCATATGTCCATACGCATAACATTTATGACACCTCATTACATTCCAAAACTCTCTAAATCTGAACGCACATCAATTCACAAACAATCTTCCTTCTTTAAATATAACACCTTTTATACGTCTAGATACTTCAACAATGATTCTCACCTTTCTTGTTATTCCTACTCACTATCCTCACTCGTTCCTTAAACTCACTCTCACTCACCCGCTTGTCTAAATTTTTAGAATACATTTCTCTCATAAACTTCTCATTCGTCAACTCATTCGACACATCATAAACAATCACTTTAGGCCTAATTTTTCGAGGCGTCTCTATTTTCAATCCCATCTCTCTAAATTTCGCACACTCAATAACTTTCTTCAACTCATTCTTACTCATTGTCTCAATCGCTATACCTCGTTTTCCGTACAGCTTTCACTCGCACATTCAGAACTTTGCTCACATTATTCATCACCTTCTTTTTCACCTGATCACTAGTAAGTTTCATATTCTCGTCTTTCGATTTCACTACTACCGCAAAACTCTGCTTTCTAGCACTCCTATCAACAGTTACAACCTTATTCACTCCACTCGCATGCCTATCACTCACCTGACCAGTCACTCTCGCATAACTCCTCTCATCAGAAACATTACTAACTTCTATACATGCTCTCATATACTCATTCATTCTACCTTCCAATCTCTTATTTTTACTTATTAATCGCATCTGTTTCTCATATTCACTCACAATTCAGAATGTAATCACGCTCTTGGACAGTCTATTATCTTCCGCCAGTATAAATTTACGCAATCTCACCCCAATCACCCTTATACGTACAATATCATCTTGATATTTATCATATTCAATCCTGCGTTTACGCTTCACACTCATATCGCTTCTTCGACTACACACATTTCTATTTCTCTCACGGTCAATCACTTCCATCACATTGTCATTTGTGGAAGCTGACGGCTCCCCGTCCCCGCCGACATTACTATCCTCTTGTTGTTTCCCGGTTTTATTAAATTCAAATTCCATGGTGTTCCCACGAGCTGGGGCGAATTAAAAGTTCACTCCCCGAGTGACGCCCTTTCCAGGGAAAAGGCATTTATTCAGAACGGTGCCAAGTGTCCTGAGGTGGCCGCTAAAGACTGATCCTCCCCTCAGCCATGCATCCTATCGTCACGCACCATAACTTGGGATTAGGGCGCATTTTTTATAGAGATTGCCTTCCTCGTAGCCCAAGTGATTAAGCCAAGGCTCCCGGCCCTTATAACATGACTATTGGTTACGATATGACCTGTCCAGGTCCCCCCCCCCCCGGGACATATACATCCCATAAAGGCGGTGTACTCTTGGTTCATCCAAAAAGATGGGTAAGCCTCCTCACCGCGACAAGGTGACACATCACGAGAGGGAGTAGATAAGAACAGTTATTTTTTAGTACGCCTCCCGAAGGAAACGTACCCCTGCAATCTCGCCTATATGGGCATACGCAATAACAGTATTACTATCCAGCGGAATCGCCCCGAGACGGGCGATGGAAAAACCCAGCAGCGACTTGGTCGTCTACTGAAAATGGGTGCGATCCGCATCGCCTCCTCTCACCCCACCAACCACTGTGGGGGGGGGGCTTGACCGCACCGTTCGAACGCTCTCGTGCGTCTAGTAGCGCGGCGCCACCATCGATGCTTGTCGCGCTCACGGGGACTATCTTTCTCGTACCCGACTTGGCACCACGCTCTAACCCTGTTAAGGATAGGAAAAGAAGAGGATGTGGAGAGGTTAGGATATTTTGGATCGAGGAGTGGCGCCGCGACACGAAACACAGGATATTCCCAACCAACGCATCCTCCCAGACGCACGGAGCGTGGGGGAAAAGGTGGCGACCCCGAGAAGGTTACGGGACCACCCTCCCATCACCAGAGGCTCCGACATCCCCCGGTTTCACGCCCTATGAAGAACATCGCTTCGACCAATTACAAATGAGAGTCCTCGAATTCCTTCAACCACAGAGATTCGGCGCAATAACCAGCGAACGTCGCAAGCGCCTTCGGACAGGACACAAAGAACTGCGCGGCATCCGGCCATCGCCATCCGCCCTGCGGAACCAGCTCACGCAGGGCCACCCTCTACGCCTCGAACAACGGAGCAGTAGGAAATGCTGCACCGTTTCCGGACTACCTCCACACGGGCACGCGTCGTCACTTGCAAGATTGAGTTTAGTCGCGCGCGGAAAATTCCGTGGCCTGTAAAGGCCTGCGTGGTATAATGATTGGCCTCCAAAGAACGCAGGATAAATGTACCATCCTTAAAGTAGACGAAGGTGGTACGGCCTTTATTTGACAAAACCCATCTGGCCTGCCACAACTCAATCGCCTCTTCTCTAATTTGTTTCAATGCTACCTATCCGCACACGACGGTATTTCCAAATTCCCTATCCCTTCCCTACGTCTTTTCCTACTCTGACCTGATAGCGCGCGGCG
Source organism: Pogonomyrmex barbatus (assembly GCF_055798465.1). NCBI lineage: Eukaryota > Metazoa > Arthropoda > Insecta > Hymenoptera > Formicidae > Pogonomyrmex > Pogonomyrmex barbatus. Next base: position 274,556 of record NW_028297123.1, read on the forward strand.
TACGTATCTCTCGAAGTACGATGTCAATCGGAGTCGCCCTAGCAACGACGCAGAGACTCCCACGAGGCCGTGCGGTATGCGCCGGTCACTGAAATTAAGACAGTGCTGCAGGGTCCTAAGGAACTTCAGATCACCTACGGTACAGAGGTCAGCCCAACCCGCGGTAGCATAAGCCACCGTCGGTGCGAACACGCCCCTGTAGATTGTGGAGAGCGTTCGGAACTTCAGTCCCCAGTGCGCTCTAGCTAACCTATCTAACTTTTGGAACAGCAACCCAACTTTGCCGTTTAGATATACGCAGTGCGACCTAATGCCTTTAAGGCACTTATCAAAATGCACGCCAAGATATCTAACCGACAGTTTAAATTTAATATTTTTTCCGCGAATTTTTATTATCGGCGGCCTCTCTCCAAAATTGACGGCTTTCTTTCCGTTCGTTTTTCGTTTTCGATCCGGTCGCGCTCCTCCTTGTCTTCTCATTGGATTTCGCACTATTTCTTCCGATCTAAGAACCAGAGCTTCAGTCTTACGATTGAGAGCTGAAGCTTCGCGGCCCTACACCAGTCCTCAATCCGGTCTACTGCACGTTGACCCTCTATTTCTTGGCGCGAATTTCCGCTAACGACCACTGCGAGAGCGTCAGCGTACGCAATGAATTTACATCCCGCGAATTTATATCCTCCAACAATCGCAGAAGACCATCGAACATAAGGTTCCAGCAGACCGGACCGAGCACGGATCCCTGTGGACCCTGCCCACGCATCCTCTCGTCGCCCGCCTCCACCGAGCCGAGCCTAATCTCGACGACGCGATTGTCGAAATAGGACGCTATAAACGTTTCGCGGGCAATCATGCTTCTTTAGACGATCTAAAATGAGGGGCCATCAGACATTGTCAAAGGCCCCGGAGATGTCAAAGAAAAGAGCGACGGCGTACTTCCTCTCGGAGGCAGAAGTGCAACTCGACAACAGCGCTCTCCGCCGATCTTCCGGGCATGAACCCGAACTGCCGATCAGAAACTCCACCCGGCTCCAATGACGTGCTCATGAGGCGAAACTTGAGAAGCTTCTCGAACAGTTTCCCTACGACGGAGAGGAGACAGATAGGTCTGTAGAACTTTGCGTCCCTCTCGTCCCTCCCCTCGTCCTTCAGGAGGATCCGAAGCGAGCCCGCCTTCCATACCGAGGGGAAAATGCCCCATCGAAGGCCATTAAACAATCTGAGAAACCGATCGGGAATCATCCTGCAGGCCGCCTTCAACAGAGCGACCTCTATCCGATCGGGCCCCGGAGTCTTATTCTTAAATGTTCTCATCGCCGCAGCCATTTCCGCCACCGTGAAAAAAGGTGCATCGGCCGTAGCGGGAAAGATCTTAGACGAAGATTTAATTTCACTCTGCTTTGGCGTGTCATCGTATTCCGGGATGTGCACGTCCAAGAGGCAGCCGGCGGTTTCCTCCAAGGTTTTCTGGAGCCATCGCCACATCAGAGTGGCGCTCAATACACTTTCCACTCGGAGTTTGATCGCTTGCTGCCTATAAACGAAGCTCCAAGGCTCCGAATTCCCGTTCGATGTAACGAACTCCCGCCAGCTTGCGAGCTTCACTTCCTCACTTCTCGGCTATACTCCTGCAAAGATGAATGGTTCTCCAGCCTTAGAATGAAGCGAGTGGGCTCGTCTCGCTCCATCTAAAAGGCACGCCTCTTCCTATACGTGCTCTTTTTAAACACAGTCAGCTCTTTCATCCATCATGGGTTGGACTTTCTAAATTACTTTTTTCTCGGCAATGTGGAGCAGGTTTCGGTGAGAACCGTCGCCAGCGTCTCCGTCATCACCTCGACACGTTCCGCGGAACACAATTCGAGGGCCTCCAATTTTGATCATGAAAGATCGGTCAGGCTCTCGGAGTTGCTCTCAGTCAGCACGACGAGCGTCGAACCTCGCGTTCGCGATTCCTCGGTTTCCGCCCGACTTCTTTGGCACTCTCAGCCTTACGCTGTCGTGATCGCTAGTCGTCCACTCCTGCCTTACTTTCCATTCGCCGATGAGTTGGCTCATGGAGGGCAATGCCAGAGTCACGTCGATATATGATGCGCCCCTTGCCATCCAGAAGGTGGGATCCTACCCAGCGTCATTCACAACGCTACCAAATGTTCGAATGAAGTCCTCAAATCTGGCACCTCTGTCGTTGGTCTGCTGGGAATCTCAAAGTGACGACCCGGCATTAGCATCGATGGTAACTAACACTCTCCCCCCCCCCCCTCAGCGAATGAAACATCATCTCGAGGTGCCTGAAATGTCTCGATATTGTCACTGTACTGTACTGGAAGTAGCACGACATGACGTATAGTGAGAATCCAGGGATCTGTACTTCCACGCACACACAGTGGGTCGTGCTAAGTTGCGAGACAAACAACAATTGGAACTAAGGGTTACAAACCGCCACCGCAACCCACGGACGTTACGAGCGTACGGCAGCCACCCTCATCCCTACACCTAACCCTACAAAGGTATGACTCGCGCCCTGTTTCCTGACGTGGGGTTTCTGCAATAACAGGACGTCAAGTCGCTTCTCCGCGATGAGCTGATGCACCTCATCCGTAATCACAGTCGAACGCCGCATATTCAACTGCAGTATTCTAACTCCCGTCGCCATCGGAAAATTTCCGAGCATCGGCCGTCTGCCTCACCGGCGACACGCGGAACCTAAGTCATTCACGGATCTAATCGCGTTTTATTATCCTTACTCGCGGAACTATCTTTTCTACTCTTAACCGCTTTCTGTTCCTCCTGGTTGAAGACCACAGGCAGGGACTTCCTCACGAAGACACCATCCAACATTATACGGATGACACGAAGGTTGCAATCTGTGCCTCGTCATGTCTCGGCCGCGCACGCACCTAGACACAGCTAGGCGAGGCACTCCCAAAGAAGCGGACGCCGCCACCGAGCGCGCGACCAAGCGGACCCGCAACCCGACGCCAGACGCGTCCCGTGCTTCCATGATTATCCCGTCCTGGCCAGAAGCGTGAAGCCAGGCGGGCACTCCTCCTCACCACGTCTTTGAAATTTTTACATGAACCCATATTGTTCCCATAAATAGTAGATAGGGACAATTAATGTGAAACCCGGGGCGCCCGAAGATAATCCTAATTGTGTCACCTGGCACCGGAGGGGCATTTGCAACAAACCATCTTCACCATCGTCGCGAAAACCACCTTGAGACGAGCGACGGAAAAACCCAGCAACGCCTACGGGCTCGACTCGTAGGAATGAGCAATTTAACCGCAGCGCGCACCCGTACTGCCATGTCTTTCGGCCGCACATGTACGACCATCGAGTGTGGAGTTTTACGTGCACATCGCGCCCACGGGAAAACCGGTGAGGTCCGCTCATTTGCATCTTGATCCCGGATGCACGTTCTAACCTTGTAGATTAGGAAGAGAGATTTGGTTGCGGTAGGTCATTGCGATGGTTAGGAAGTCGACCGCCCCCGCGGGATTTCATCCAGCCAGCAGGATGACTCCCCGGGCCATGATCCATCCTCAATCATTAGCGTTTGAAGATCGCCAACTAATCGATGGACCACTCGCTGCTTCACCCTAAGGGAGGCGGGTGATCTTTGCGAGCAACTTGTCCAGTTTTACGAGTTATTTTTGGCACCTTTCAGCCATAGGGATTCTCTACAAAAATCGGAGTATCGGAACCGTTTCCGAATCTGACACGAAGAAGCGTGCGATCTCCGGCTATCTCCACTTGTCAGTGGGAACCAGTTCCCTTATTGTGACTCTTTGCGATTCGAATATTGGGCAGTCCATGATGAAGTGCTGCACTGTATCTTCTGCTGTGCCGCAACAGCAGCAGCTTTTCTCGACGAGTCCCAGCAAGGCCAGTCTTGCACGGAAGTTTCCGTGCCCTGTGAGGATCTGCGTGCACCAGTAGTTGGGACTAATCCATCGCATGCTCAATCTTTCTCGAACATCTTAGAAAACAAATGTGGTACGACTTCTCTCTGAAGATTCCCATCGGATCTGCCACATTTCTTATTACCTCATTCCTTATTTGTATTCTGGCTTCTTCTGTACTTTCTATCACAATCTCTCCAATGTCGGCGTTCCTACCTGTTCTAATCTGATATCGTGCTCTGCACACCAGAAGAAGTATGTCAATGGGGACATTTGCCCTGCCACTACGCACAGGAATTCCCATAATGCCGTGCGGTATGCGCCTGTTTGAGAAATGAGAGCTCTGCGCTTCGCAGCTCTTAGGATTCGCATGTCGCTTTTTGTACACAAGTCGATCCATCCCGCATACGTGACTGTTGGTTCGAATACTCCCCGATAAATTGTGTAGAGCGCTCTGTTCTACAAACCCCATTCCGATTTTGCAAGTCTGCCAACTTTTGCGAAGAGTGACTAACTCTATCGCTGAGGAATTGGCAGTGTGATCTAACTCCCATGCCTCTATCTAGATTTAAGCGAGATATCTTACCGAATCTCTACCGAATGCTATGCGTGAATTTCTCAATTTCACTACTGGTGGTCTACCATCTGTCTGTTTTTTTTCCTTTTCCTATCCGGCCGGTCACTTCCTCTCCTTCCGATTGGAACCCCACGAATTTCGTCACTCCTGAGCAGAATAACCTCGGTCTTTCTCTTCGAGATCTGGAGTTTCGCTAGTCTACACCAGTCTTCTATGAGGTACCACCTGCTTGCATTCGATTTCTATTTTTCTTCGTAAGTTGCCACTCGCCAGGACAACGAAGTCATCAGCGTATGCTATGAATCGACCCTCGGTTGGGATTTCCAAAACTCTCAGCAGTCCATCGAATATGAGATTCCAGCAAGCTGGACCGAGCACCGAGTCCTGAGAGCACCCCCTTTCCGCTTCTCTTGATACCTCGAAATTGTAATCCAAAATCCTGGCCCTTCAGTCTCTGAGGTAGTTCTGCATTACTTCATATATGTTCTTAGGGCAGTCTCGACTTTTCAGATTGTCAAGCACCAAAGGCCACCAGACATTGTCAAATGCGCTCGAGATGTCGAAGAGCAGTGCGACGGTGTACCTACTTTCAGATGTGAAACCATCCGAACCAGTTCCGCAACTGTATCCTCCGTCGACTTTCCATATCTAAACCCATATTGTCGATCGGAGATTTTGTCTGCTGCTAATAATGTGTTTTTCAAACGCATCTTTATTAGCTTTTCAAAGAGCTTCCTTATTACCGAGAGAAGACATAGAGGCCTGTAAGATTTTGGATCCCTCTTGTCCTTATCTCGTCCTTACCCTTCAACAAGGCCACCAACGAGCCCTCTTTCCAACCCGATGGAAACTTATCCCATCGAAGGCGATCCTTTCGACGGTCCGTTGTACAGCCTAGTCAATTGACCGGGGATTATTTTGCTTGCAGCTTTTAGAACGCGAACCTTGATGAGATCCGGTCCAGGCGCTTTGTCTTTTTTTGAAAGTTTTTACCGCCGAGACCATTTCTCTCTCCGTGAATATTGGAGCATCAGCCGTATCTGGCGCAACTTTCATGTTTTCTTGATTTCACGCTGCTCTGGTGTGTCCTCATCCCGCCGATTTTTCAGCACGTGAACTTCCAACAGGTGTTCGGCCATTTCTTCCACTGTTTTCGTGGAGTTTTCACCGCTTCTAAGCGTGCTGAGGATCCTTTCTGTCCTGAGCTTGTTCGCCTATTGGCAGTACACAAAGTCCCAGGGTTCCTCGTTTCCATGTTTCATTACGAACTCGAGCCAGCTATCTCTTTTAGCGTTTTTGGTCTCGTTGCGATTGCAGCAGCATTGATGTCGTTGCAATTCAGCACTATCGGGCTTTTCGCCCGATCTCCTCTCCATCTGGAATTTTTTTTTCAATCTATGGACCTCCTTCTTTTTATTGATAAGTTTCATTGTCCACTACGAGTTTGATTTCCTCATTCGCCTTTTTCTCTCCATTGACTTTTTTCATGCTGCAATAAGGACCTCTGTAAGCGCTTTCGCCATTGTTTCCACTTCTTTTGCGGAAGTTAGGTCCAGCGTCTCGAGCCTTGACTTCGAGAGACTCTGCAGATTCTCCGAGAATCGTTTCCAGTCTGCACGGCGGCGCACGTCAAATCTTGCCACCGCAAGTTCACTTCCATTGTCCCTTTTTGTCCTCGGCACTGACAATCTTATGTCCACAGCGTTGTGGTCACTAGTTGTCCATCCCTGCCTCCATTCACCAACGTGGTGGGTGACACCCTGTGCGTTTGTGTCTATCGCCAGCAACAATCTTCTCCCCCTCAGGTGATGAAGCACCATCTCCAGGTATCTGAAGTGCCTCTCTATTTCGTCACTGTACTGGAAGTAGCCCGATATGACATAGAACGAGAAGAGGAGTCTACACTTCCTCACAACAGGTCGTGCTAAGCTGTGAGACGAATAGCAGCTGGAATTGGGGATAGCAAACTGTCACCATTGCCCAAGGATATTGCGAGCGTATCGCGGCAACTTTCATTGCCGTGTCCAGCCCATAGAATGTGACTCGCTCCTTGTTTTCTAACACATGGTTCTTGCAGTAATAAGACATCGAGTTTTTTCTCTGTCACTAGATGACGCACTTCGCCCGTAACTGCCGCCGATTTTCTCATGTTCAACTGCAGTATCCTGACTTCCTTGATTTCGGAATAGAAGATCCCGATGGGATATCAGTCGGCGTCCATTGTGCGGTTTTCTTAATTTCATCCTTTCTTGTGGAAGACGAGGCTTGCAGATGTGCAGATGTTTTGGGGCCAAAAGCCCCCATTCCTTTGTTACATCTTTTTAAGAGGATTCTTGCGATCCGTATCTGAGAGGTCGGAACAGACTTCACTTCTCTTTTAGTTTTCCTGCCAACCCGTCACATCTCTCCAGGATGACCCGAACGGTACGAAGATCCGTAATCGTACGGTCTTTCTGATTCCTCCTGTCCTAATATTTAGTACAGCTTAATCATTCGATCACACCTAGTTAGGACAACGCGGACAGCTCGAAGATCCTTCTATTGAAGAGGAATTGTTTCTGTTTCCGATTTGATTCTTCTTACCCATATGCATTTTATTTACTGGTGGATTAGAAGTCGAGCAGCGTAGAGCCATCTATACGCCACCAAGCCTGACTACTTCGGACGGCAGATACTCCAGAGCGAATCGTTAACGACCGGATCTAGTTTAATCCCACGATCATGCAGATTCTCAGCACGATCTCTACACCTTAGCCTTTGAGACGAGCGCCATTATTTGGAAACGCTTATCTGGAGGAGAGTTCCGCAACCCTCGATGTTCTTGCCTGAATTTGTGAGCGGAGGGTGAGTTGGGACCCAGTTCGTCTTAACCCCGTTAGCTCTCTTATGAGGTTACCGACAGGAACCACTGGGAGGTGGGGTTCGGCTTGACTGTGAGAGGCTATGTTTTGTGCTTCAACAATCCTGCGACATGACTCATTCCTTTCTCATTTTATTCGTGGCATGTTACTTTTTCGCATTTTCAAGATCGTTCGCGACGTGTTGCTTTCTCGCGCTTCAAGCCCGCTCGCGGCATATTGCTTTCTCGCGTTTCAAGCCCGTTCGCGGTGTGTTGCTTCCTCGCGCCTCAAGCTCGCTCGCGGCATGTTGTTTTCGCAAACGTTAAGATCCGTTCGCGGCATGTTGCTTTCGCACACGTTAAAGGCCGCGCTCTTCCCCGTCTTCCTATTGGATTTCGCGCTATTTCTTCTGATCTGAGAACCAGAGCTTCAATCTTACGATCGGAGAGCTTCGCGACCCTACACCAGTCCTCAATCCGGTCTACCGCACGTTGACCCTCTATTTCAATTTCTCAGTGCGAGTTTCCGCTAACGACTACTGCGAAAGCAGCATATGCAACGAATTTACATCCCGCGTCCTCCAACAACCGCAAAAGACCATCGAACATAAGGTTCCAGCAGACTGGACCAAGCACGGATCCCTGCGGGCATCCCCTCGCCGCTCGCCGCCACCGAGCCGAGCCGAATCCCGACAATACGATTTTCGAAATAATTTTGGAGGACGCTATAAACGTTTCACAGGCAGTCGCACTTCTTTAGACTATCTAAAATGAGGGGCCACCAGACATTGTCAAAGGCTCCGGAGATGTCGAAGAGAAGGGCGACGGCGTACTTCCCCCCGGAGGCTTACGTTGCAACTCAACAACAGCGCCCTCCGCCGACCTTCCGAGCATGAACCCAAACTGCCGATAGGGGACCCCACCCGGCGCCAATGACGTGCCTATGAGGCGAGACTTGAGAAGCTTCTCAAACAGTTTCCCTACGACGGAGAGGAGACAGATGGGTCTGTAGGACTTTGGGTTCCTCTCGTCCCTCCCCTCGTCCTTCAGACGGACCCGAAGCGAGCCCGCCTTCCAAACCGAGGGGAAGACGCCCCATCGAAAGCACCTATTAAACAATCTGAGGAACTGACCGGGAATCACCCGGCAGGCCGTCCTCAACACAGCGATCTCTATCCGATCGGGCCCCGGGGCTTTATTATTCTTAAATGTTCTCACCGCCGCAGCCATTTCTGCCACCGTGAAGAAAGGTGTATCGGCTGTAGCGGGAGAGACCTTAGACGAAGATCTAATTTCACGCTGCTCTGGCGTGTCATCGCTTTCCCGGTCTTCTGGGACGTGCACGTCCAGGAGGCAGCCGGCGGTTTCCTCCAAGGTCTTCGTGGAGCTATCGCCACACCGGAGTGCGCTCAACACGCTCTCCACCCGGAGTTTGCTCGCTTGGTGCCTATGAACGCCCCAAGGTTCTGAATTCCCGTTCGATGTGATGAACTCCCACCAGTTTGCGAGCTTCGCCCTCCTCACCTCTCGGCTGTATTCCCGCAAAGATGAGCGGTACTCCAGCCTTAGAACGAAGCGAGTAGGCTCGTCATGCTCCATCTGAAAGGCACGCCTTTTCCTATATGTGCTCTTTTTGAGCACAGTCAGCTCTTTCGTCCACCACGGGTTGGAATTTCTAAATTGCCTTTATCTCGGCAATGCGGAGCAGGCTTCAGAGAGCCGTCGCCAGCGTCTCTAGCATCACCTCGACACGTTTCGCGGAACACAATTCGAGGGCCTCCAATTTTGATCATGAAAGATCGGTCAGGCTCTCGGAGTTGCTCTCAGTCAGCACGACAAGTATCGAACCTTGCGATTCCTCGGTTTCCGCCTGATTTCTTTGGCACTCTCAGCCTTACGCTGTGATCGCTAGTCATCCACTCCTGCCTTACTTTCCATTCGCCGATGAGTTGACTCATGGAGGGCGACGCCAGAGTCACGTCGATATATGATGCGCCCCTTGCCGTCCAGAAGGTGGGACCCTACCCAGCGTCATTCACAACGCTCATACCAAATGCTCGAATAAAGTCCTCAAATTTGGCATCTCTGTGGTCGGTTTGCTGGGGATCTCAGAGTGACGACCCGGCATTGACATTGATGATAACTAACACTCTCTCTCCTCCTCAGAGAATGAAACATCATCTCGAAGTGCCTGAAGTGTCTCGATATTGTCACTATACTGGAAGTAGCACGACACGACGTATAGTGAGAATCCATGGGCTTGCATTTCCGCACACACACAGTGCGTCGTGCTAAGCTGCAAAACAAACAACAATTGGAACTGAGGGCTACAGACCGCCACCGCAGCCCACGGACGTTGCGAGCGTACTGGCAGCCACTCTCATCTACACCTAGTCCTACGAAGGTGTGGCCCGCGCCCTGCTTCCTGACGTGGGGTTCCTGCAATAACAGGACGTCAAGTCGCTTCTCCGCGACGAACTGACGCACTTCACCCGTAACCATAATCGAACGCCGCATGTTCAATTGCAGTAGCCTAACTCCCGTGGATGCTATCGAAGATTTCGGAGCATCGGCCGTCCGCCCGGTGACCGAGAACCTAACCTCGACAAACTGAGATTGGAGCTGGGACGTATTCGCAGACTTTTCCGTCGCGTTTAACGCGGAATCTATGTTATTCGCGGATCTGATCGCGTTTCTATTATCCCTACTCGCGGAGCTACCTTTCTTATTTTTAATCGCCCCTTGTTCCTCCTGGTTGAAGACCACAAGCAGGGACCCCCTCGCGAGGACTCCGTCACACCTATCCAACATTATACAGACGACACGAAGGTCGCAGCCTGTGGACTGTGCCTTGTCACGTACTAGGCCGCGAACGCACCCGGACACAGCTCGACGAGGCGCTTCCAAGGAAGTGGACGCCGTCATCGAGCGCACGACCGAGCGGACCCGTAACCTGACGCCAGACCCGTCCCGTGCTTCCATGGTTACGTCCTGGCCGGAAGCGTGAGGCCATGCGGGGACTTCTCCTCATCACGTCTTTGAGGTTTATAAAAGAGCCCATATTGTTCCTACGAGTACGGTGAAAGGAATGTCGAGCGACGTAGAGCCACCTTTACGCCACCAAGCCTAACTACACCGAGGGGACAGCAGGTATCTCGGAGCGGACTGTTAACGTTCGCGAAATTAACGCCCTCGCAACCATTCAGACTCTCAGCACGGTATCTAACATCTTAGTCTTAAGACGAGCGCCATTCGAGGGAAACGTCTACCCGATTGGAGCAAACTGCCCAACGAAGTTAACCTGAAATAAAATTAAAATTAGATTAGTAGACTCAGCGGGGATGTCGGGCCCGGAAGTCACCAGAGGCAGCTCCCGCCATCCACCCCCCTCGAAAGGCAGGGCGGAGGGCGGAAATGAAAAAGGAAAGGCTACCACAGATAATGAAGGGGAATGTAGAGGATGGAGATGGTGAAAGAGCGTGAGGAGTGTTGAGGAAGGAACGAAACGAGGCCGACCCATGGCCTCTCAACTCATCCGGGAAGGCGAGTTTCATGCGCCAAAGTCACCAAGAAATGGCGATCCCTCAACCCAAGTAGAGGGATATTGGGGAGGGAAGCACGCACCAAGATCAAGGCGAACAGGCGGAGTCGCTCCACCCATCCGAGGAGACACGCCACGCGTACCAAAGTCACAGGACCAGCCCACCAGCACATGTATTGTGCTTGCCACATAGTCATTTGTCCATGGAACAAACTCATGGTTATGCTGTGTTAATAGGAGGCGTGGACGAAAGGAAGAGAAGAGAAGCGCGCACTGACTGTCCGCTCCGACCTCTCGCAGACTGTCAGCATGGCTTCCACCACTCGAGCCGCGTACAGGGTCGTCGCCGCAACTACCGGACAACGCTATGGAAGAAATGGGAAGGGGCAGGAGATATCATTACTGCTGATTGGTTCCCCCATTACGGGGTATCCAGCGACACTCATCGAGAAGGTTGCAGTCTGTGACACGAAGTGAGAGAGGCTATATATTAGCGTCATCACTCTAACACCGCCAGTAGACAGTTATTGTTTGAGCACGTCTCCCGAGGGAAACACACCTCTGCGGCCTCGCCCATACGGGCATACGCAACAACAGTACGACCATCCAGCGAAACCGCCCCAAGACGGACAATAGAAAAACCCAGCAACGCCCACTTGGTCGTCTAGTGGGAATGGGTGGTTTGGCCGCGACCCGCATCGCCTCCTCACATCCCTCCAACCTCCGTGGGGAGCCTTGGTCGCACCATCGTCCGGACACACTCGGGCGTCTGGTAGCGCAGCGCCCCCATCGATGCTTGTCGCGCCCACGGGGACCACGGGGAGGCCCACCCATCTGGCACTCGACCTGGCACCACGCGCTGACCCTGTTAAGGGTAGGAAAGAAAGAGGATGTGGAGAGGTTAGGATATTTTGGATTGAGGAGTGGCGCCGAGCCACGGAACACAGGATATACCCAACCAACGCATTCTCCTAAACGCACGTAGCGTGGGGAAAGAGGTGGCGACCCCGAGAAGGTTACGGGACCACCCTCCCATCACCGGAGGCTCCGACATCCCCCGGTTTCACGCCCTATGAAGAACATCGCTTCGACCAATTAGACATGGGAATCCTCGAATCCCTTCAACCACAGGGACTCGGCGCAATACCCAGCGAAACACCGCAAGTGCCTCCGGACTCGACACAAAGAACTGCACGACATCCGGCCATCGCAATCCGCCCTGCGAAACCAGCTCGCGCAGTGCCACCCTCTGCGCCTCGAACAACGGACAGTGCAGTAGGAAATGCTGCACTGTATCCGGACTACCACACGGGCACGCGTCGTCACTCGCAAGACCGAGTGCGTTTAATCGCGCGCGGAAGTTTCCGTGGCCTGTTAAGGGCTGCGTGGTATAGTAATTGGCTTCCAAAGAAAAACATATGGCCAATCTATCACGCACATCTTTAAAGAAGGCGAAGGTGGTACGGCCTTTATTTGACAAGACCCATCTGGCCTGCCACAACTCAATTGCCTCTTCCGTTATTTGTCTCAGCGCTACGCACTTATCCGTATCCGACGGTATTTCTAAATTCCCTATCCTGGCATCACTCCCTACCCTGACCTGATAGCGCGCGGCGTACTCCCGGAGTACGATGTCAATCGGTGCCGCCCCAGCAACGACGCAGAGTGACTCCCACGAAGCCGTGCGATATGCGCCGGTCACTGAAATCAAGACACGGCGCTTCAAGGCCCTCAGAAGTTTCAGGTCACCTACGGTAGAGATCAGCCCACCCCGCGGCAGCATAAGCCACCGTCAGTGCGAACACGTCCCTGTAAATTGTGGAGAGCGCTCGGAACTTCAGTCTTCAGGGCGCTCTAGCTAACCTGCCTAACCTTTGAAACATCAAACCGACTTTGCCATTTAAATATTCGCAGTGCGATCTAACTTTAAGGCACCTATCAAAATGCACGCCAAGATACCTAACCGACGTCTTAAATTTGATACTTTTCCCGCGAATTTTTATTATCGGCGGCCTATCTCCGAAGTCTACGGCTTTCTTCCCGTTCGTTTTTCGTTTTCGGTCCGGCCGCACTCCTTCCCGTCTTCCTATTGGATTTCGCGCTATTTCTTCCAATCTGAGAACCAGAGCTTCAGTCTTACGATCGGAGAGCTGAAGCTTCGCGATCCTACACCAGTCCTCAATCCGATCTACCGCACGTTGAACCTCTATTTCAATTTCTCGGCGCGAGTTTCCGCTAACGACTACTGCGAGGTCGTCAGCGTACACAACGAATTTACATCCCACGTCCTCCACCAATCGCAAAAGACCATCGAACATAAGGTTCCAGCAGATCGGACTAAGCACGGATCCCTGTAGGCATCCCCTCGCCGCTCGCCTGGACACCTCCACCGAGCCGAGCCGAATCCCGATTACACGATTTTCGAAATAATTTTGGAAGACGTTGTAAACGTTTCGCGGGCAGTCGCGCTTCTTTAAACTATCTAAAACGAGGGGCCATCAGACGTTGTCAAAGGCCCCGGAGATGTCGAAGAGAAGGGCGACGGCGTACCTCTCCCCGGAGGCAGTGGCCATACGCCGCAACTCGACAACAGCGTCCTCCGCCGACCTTCCGGGCATGAACCCGAACTGCCGATCGGAGACCCCACCCGGCGCCAATGACGTGCCCATGAGACGAGACTTGAGAAGCTTCTCAGTTTCCCTACGACGGAGAGGAGACAGATGGGTCTGTAGGACTTTGGGTCCCTCTCATCCCTCCCCTCATCCTTCAGAAGGACCCGAAGCGAGCCCGCCTTCCAGACCGAGGGGAAGACGCCCCATCGAAGGCATCCATTAAACAATCTGAGGAACTGACCCGGAATTACTCTGTAGGCCGCCCTCAATACAGCGACCTCTATCCGATCGAGCCCCGGGGCCTTATTATTTTTAAATGTTCTCACCGCCGCAGCCATTTCCGCCACCGTGAAGAAAGGTGCATCGGCTGTAGCGGGAGATACCCTAGATGAAGATCTAATTTCACGCTGTTCTGGCGTGTCATCGCTTTCCCGGTCTTCTGGGACGTGCACGTCCAGGAGGCAGCCGGCGGTTTCCTCCAAGGTCTTCGTGGAGCCATCGCCACACCGGAGTGCGCTCAACACACTCTCCACCCGGAGTTTGCTCGCTTGGTGCCTATAAACGAAGCCCTAAGGCTCCGAATTCCCGTTCGATGTGACGAACTCCCGCCAACTTGCGAGCTTCGCCCTCCTCACCTCTCGGCTGTACTCCCGCAAAGATGAGCGATACTCCAGCCTTAGAACGAAGCGAGTGGACTCGTCCCGTTCCATCTGAAAGGCACGCCTCCTCCTATACGTGCTCTTTTTGAGCACAGTCAGCTCTCTCGTTCACCACGGGTTGGACTTTCTAAATTGCCTTTTTTTCGGCATCGATGCGGAGCAGGCTTCGGTGAGAACCGTCGCCATCCTCTCCGCTATCACCTCGATACGCTCCGCGGAACACAATTCGAGGGCCTCCAGTTTTGATCGTGAATGATCGGTCAGGCTCTCGGAGAATCGCTCCCAATCAGCACGACGAGTGTCGAACTTCATGCTCGCGATCCCCCGGTCTTCGCCCGACTCCTTTGGCACTCTCAACCTTATATCCACGGCGCTGTGATCGCTAGTCGTCCACTCCTGCCTTACTTTCCATTCGCCGATGAATTGGCTCATGGAGGGCGACGCCAGGGTCACGTCAATGTATGATGCGCCCCTTGCCGTCCGGAAGGTGGGACCCTGTCCAGCGTCATTCACAATGCTCATGCCAAATGCTCGAATGAAGTCTTCAAATCTGGTACCTCTGTCGTCGGTCTGGTGGAGACCCCAAAGTGACGACCGGGCATTGGCATCTACGGCAACTAACAGTCTCTCCCCTCTCAGCGAATGAAACACCATCTCGAGGTGCCTGAGGTGAGTCTCGATATCGTCGCTATACTGGAAGTAGCACGACACGACGTATAGCGAGAACCCAGGGGCCTGCACTTCCGCACACACACAGTGCGTCGTGCTAAGCTGCGAGACAAACAATAATTGGAATTGAGGGTTACAGACCGCCACCACAGCCCACGAACGTTGCGAGCGTATGGCAGCCACCCTCATCCCGACACCTAGCCCTACGAAAGTGTGGCCCGCGCCCTGCTTCTTGACGTGGGGTTCCTGCAATAACAGCACGTCAAGTCGCTTTTCCGCGACGAGCTGACGCACCTCTCCCGTAACCACAGTCGAACGCCGCATGTTCAACTGCAGTATCCTAACTCCCGTGGACACTATCGAATATTTCGAAGCATCGGCCGTCCGCCTCACCGGCGATCGAGAACCTAACCTCGATACAAACTGGGACTGGACCTGGGGGGTATTTGCAGACTTTTTCGTCGCGTTCAATGCGGAATCTAGGTCGTTCGCGGATCCGATCGCTTTTCTATTATCCCTACTCGCGGAGCTATCTTTCTTATTCCTAATCGCCCCTTGTCCCTCCTGGTTGAAGACCACAGGCAGGGACCCCCTCGCGAGGACTCCGTCACACCTATCCAACATTATACGGACGACACGAAGGTCGCAACCTGTGGACTGTGCCTCGTCACGTAATAGACCGCGCACGCACCCGGACACAGCTCGGCGAGGCGCTGCTAAGAAAGAGGACGCCGTCACCGATCGCGCGACCAAGCGGACCCACGACCCGACGCCAGACACGTCCCGTGCTTCCATGGTTACGTTCCGTCCTGGCCGGAAGCGTGAGGCCAGGGGGGCATTCCTCCTCACCAAGTCTTTAAAATTTTTAAATGAACCCATATTGTTCCCACGAGTACGGTGGAAGGGATGTCGAGCGACGTAGAGCCACCTTTACGCTACCAAGCTTAACTACACCGAGGGGACGGCAGGTACCTTGGAGCGGACCGTTAGCGGTCGCGAAATTAACGCCGTCGCAACCATTCAGACTCTCAGCACGGTACCTGACACCTTAGCCTTAAGACGAGCGCCATTCGAGGGAAACGCCTATCCGATTGGAGTAAACTGCCCAACGAAGTTAACCTGAAATAAAATTAAAATTAGATCAGTAGACTCCGATTCCGCCACCCCCGCCGCAGCAGGGATGTCGGGCCCGAAAGTCACCAGAGGCAGCCCCCGCCATCCACTCCCCTCGAAAGGCAAGGCGGAGGACGGAATGGGAAAGGAAAGGCTACCACAGGATGATGGGGAATGCGAAGATGAAGGGGGAATGTAGAGAATGGAGAAGGAACGTGAGATGGAGTATTGAGGAAGGAACGAAAAGAGGCCGACCCATGAAATGGCGGGGCCTCTCAACTCATCCGGGAAGGCGAATCTCACGCGTCAAAGTCACCACGAAATGGCGGAGCCCCTCAACCCAAGTAGAGGGATATTGGAGAGGAGAGCACGCACCAGACCAGGGCGAAAAGACGGCGTCGCTCCACCCATCCGAGGAGACAAGCCACGCGTTCCAAAGTCACGGGACCAGCCCACCAGCACATGCGTTGTGCTTGCCACATAGGAGTCACTTGTTTATGGAACAAACTCATGGCTATGCTGTGTTAATAGGAAGCTCGTGGACGAAAGGGAGGGAAAAGAAGCGCGCACCGGCCGTCCGCTCCGACCCCTCGCAACTGTTAGCATGGCTTCCACCAGCCGCGTACAGGGTCGTCACCACAACCACCGGACAACGCTATGGAAGGGAATAGGAAGGAGAAGAGGATGTCACTACTGCTGATTGGTTCCCCCATTACGGGGTATCCAGCACCCATCGAGGAGATTGCAGTCTGTGACACGGAGTGAGAGAGGCTGTATATTCGCGTCATCACTCCAACACCGCCAGTAGACAGGGACAGTGGGAATCTCAGTTAATCCATTCATGCGCATCACTAGTTAGATGACGAGGCATTTGATTATGTTTTGCGCAATCTTTTTAGGACTGCGGACTTTCCATGTTCGTGTGCAGCATGGTCACCTGCAACAACCACGGACCCAAGAGTCCGGCTAAGAGATGTCTGGCAAATTGGCTGTTGACATTTCGTGTTTGCATGGAATTCCCAACAATGAACAAAAATAAAATATATTTAAATAAAAAAATTAATTTATGTTTAAATATCCTCGGATTAACCTGATTTGTCACTTCATTCGCATTGCTCTTTGTTCTATCCAAACTCCCAATTCGGATTGGCCGTAGTTCAACCAAACCTGTTTGACTGACTTGCCAGGAAACTCTTGTATGCTGGAAATATTAGCCGAACAGAGTCCTTCCTTTTTCGGGTATTAGTTTAGTATGCGACCGGGGAATACCGCGTGGAGGTTCCCAGCCGGGGTTGCATCTCATTGCCCAAGTGCTTCCCCGCTCTGCCGCTGTGACCTATCTCGGATATCGGGCCGAACGACTCGCATTGCCAGTCACGATTAGCCTCATTGAACACAATACACAATTCAATATATAATAAATAGTAAATTCTTACCTAAGAGGTAAAAAAGGTGTAAAAAAGGGTCTTTTCATTTGTCATGGGCACGTGTATTAAAATGTAAAATGTATATAATAAACAAATAAATAAATAATAAGTAAATATATAAATAACATACATGCGTAGCTTTGTCTTCAGCTGGCAGGTTCAATGGATCGGGAGATTTTATTCAACGGAGCTAGGAGCTTCTGTGAGCACACGGGGAACATGCACGTAATGCATGAATATATATGAATATAATGCATGAATATACGCTATTCTCTGGAATTACGTAGCGCTATCAACGATATTGTGACAAGCGTCTTACGATCTATTTAATTTCGCAAGCTTTTGAACCATCTCCTTAGGCATAGTTCCCCGTATTCCTACCACAATTGGTAGGACTTCCGCGGCGGAAGTTCCTAATTCCCGCCACAGGTGAGGTAGCAATCGCTAAATTTTTGAATTTTGTCTTTGTGTCCTTAAGCAAGGTAATCGTTATCTTAGTGACGGATATCGACCATTAGGACCCCTTCTCGGCTTTGTATCACCAAGTCGGGTTTAAGATTCTCGCTCAAGGGCAAGTTGAATGCCGGTTTCCTCATTATCATTATCTCTTTGTCTTTCTTTATAATTTCGTTGATGAGATTCTTGATGGCAACATATTGTGTCTTTCATAACTGTGCACTGCTCCAATATATGTGCTAGTGTCTCCGGCTTGGTTTTGCATTTTGTACATTTCACGTCCGCCATCGGACCGGCCCTGTTGAGAACTACTCTGTTTGCGGTGATGTTGCGCATCTTTAGGGTTATAAATCTGCAAGGCTTCAGGAGCGTTGGACTGTAAAGTCATGCATTTCCAATTCTATCGTCGGACTTAACCGACTTTCCTTCACTAAGGGCCACTCTGCGAGCTCTTACCTCTTTATATTCTTCTTATACTCGAGGTTGCCTTGTTGTCTATCGGCCAGTTAATTCGAGCGGAAACAATCAGACTCTTGAGACAGTTCACCATGCCTGACGCCTCTGCTAGAGCTCGTATTATCGAAACATTTGATTCCATAAATTTCAAGCCTATTCTCAAGCTAGAGCTCACCATCACAAACTCTGGCTTAGTCCGGCTGACTTTCCAACGCATTAAATAGTAGCTTCATAACCAGGTTAAAGATTAATGGATACATGGGACCTCCCCCGCGCTGGATTTCGACGTCGACGTCCTCCAAACCGTTCCTGATCAACGTCTTGCTCTCCTTATAGGAGTCCTCCACGAGCCTCCATTGACTGTGAGAGTCCTTTTCTTCATAATGCCGCTCCAATGATTTCGGCATTGTGTCAAAAGAGATATCGAGATATCGAGTTGTATCGCAACTATACGGTTGCACATCTTAGAGTGTTTCAACACTTTATTAAAAATGTGAACTGTTAAAGCACTCCGACTCCGGTGTAAATCCTTTCTGTCTGGGCGACATTTTCGTAGACGATGCTGCTCCTCAACTTCTGGTCCACGAATTGCCAGTATAATTGTATCAGAATGGAACTTATAGTTATTGATCTATAATTTTTCACAACCTTGCAATCTAAATTGGAGGCTTTGCTATATGCAAAGTCTAGTACCTGTTGAAGGAGTTAGGTGTCCTACTGCTCGTACTGGATTCCGAGCTTAGTTTTATAAAATCAGAGATCTCTGCGAGATAGTTTACTATCTAGTGTAATTGTCCTCTCGAGCTTTTTAAGCTTGAAATAAAGACGTTTCTCAGGGATAAGAGTGGCGTTAGGGAGTGTTACCGCTACGGTCCGACCTGCATCCATCAAGAGAATAGAACCATCATCTCTCTGGAATACCGGTCGTGGGGATTCGAGAATATATGTATATATTGTCGCGTTCGCGGCGTTACTTCCCGAGATCGCGATACTCGGCGGAGCGCTTTCGGAAAGGAAGAACACTGTTTAAGGAAAAACTCGCTCTTTATTAAACCAACGGTACAGAAACGCGTCCGACCACCGCGGAATCTGGCCGTGAAATCCGTAAAACAGTTGGAGAACGACGCGTTGCCAAGGGCCGATTCTCTATTCAAACTCTTATCGATTGATATTGATTATCTTTTAGCAGCGCCGAACGGAATACCGCACGGCCGCAACACTGCCCCCCCTCTTCATAAAATTGTCCCGACAATTCTTCCTCTTTCAAGAACTTCCTCTTGGAAAAGACTTCTGGGCTCCTGGCGACTTCCTGCTCTACCCTGGGCTGCTGCCTCAGGTTACCGGGCGCTATTTCCAATCCCAGTCTTCTCTACTCTTCAGAAGAATCTTGTTCTTGAAATTTTCTGCGCGTTTCACTCTTGACTCTTCGTCTTGAGCTTTGCGCACTTCTCTCTTCTATTTTTCGGGCAAAGTGGGGATAATCGTCGTGGACCCTTACGTCTTTCTAAAAGACACACTAAGCCCCTGCCTCGGCATTCGCCCATCATCCCCGGTAAAACCACGACTCGGAAAACCGGGGGCGAGGCAGACTTCTTTTCAGTTTGAAGCACGAGATTGAAGATCTTGCTTGGTGCTCAGACTCGAGGATCTCCTCATGACGCTTCTCACGACAGAAGGAAGCTTAAAGAAAGATAAAACAGAACACAGTAACTCAAAACAATTAACAAGAAATAAAAGTAATGTCGAAATTGGAAAACCGGGCCCCGAAAACCTCTTCTTAGAATTCTTCCCTTTCTCTATACGGAGCTAACCTGTCGGCATGCAACCTTACTTTTCCGACCACCTGAACGAGAAATACAGAAAATTACATCACTAATTTTCTTAATTATCTCAAAAGGCCCCTCCCAATCGTTCTGCAGTTTGGGAGATTTACGATGAGGATTAAATAACCAAACCTTCTGTCCTTCCTCAAAAACGGGATGCCTAGCCTTTCGATCATAGCGGCACTTGATCTTCAAAGACCTTGATTCTAATCTCTCTCTTACTCTCTGATGAATTTCATTCAACTTCTGCCGCAAATTTCGAACGTACTCCTCCGTTGACTCGGAAAAACCATAACTGGGAGGAGTACCTCTCAGCAAATCCATCGGCAAGGTAAGATCTCTTCCGCAAAACAATTCTGAAGGAGTTACGCCTGTAGCCTCATGTTTAGAGGTCTTATAGGCAAGAAGAAACATGGGAATCCAATGATCCCAATCTTTTTGATTCTCTTCAACAAACTTTGACAAATACTGTAGAATTGTCTGATGTTGTCTTTCAACTTGATCATCAGACTGAGGATGAAGAGCGGTCGTCCTCGTTTTCCTAATTCCCAAAATTCTCATCAATTCTTGAAAGAGATGTGATTCAAAATTCCTTCCCTGATCAGTATGAAGTTCCAATGGGACCCCATATCTAGAAACAACCTGATTAACAAAAATTTCTGCTACCGTAGTAGCTCTCATATTTTTCAAAGGAAAAGCCTCTATCCATTTAGTAAAACAATCAACAACAACTAGGAGATACTTATTGCCTGAAGAAGAAACAGGTAACGGGCCTAAAATATCCATCTGAATCCTCTCAAAAGGAGCTCCCGAATTAAAGATTTGCAAAGGAGATTTCCCCTTATCTGCAGCTCCCCTCTTCGCAATACAAATCTTACAGGTTCTGCACCATTCCTCAACATCCTTCTTATAGGTTGCCCAATAAAAACGCTTCCGGATCTTTTCCAGCGTTTTATTGATCCCGAAATGCCCTCCAGAAGGACTATCATGAGCTTCTTCTAAAATCTGCTTCACTTTGCTTCGCGGGACCATCAACTGAAGAAAACTGTTTTTCAAATTAGGAGCCTCCCATCTCTTATGCAAAATCCCATTTTGGACTTCCAAGGCATGCCATTGATGCTAATAGATCTTGGCTGACAATCCTTTCGAAGAAACTTCCTCCCAAGAAGGTCGCAAATCATTTTCTTTGGCAAGTAAAAACATTGCCAGTTCCTGATTCTCTATTTGAGCCCTTCGCCAATCCTCAGAAGAATCCTCACGCAAAACAATACGAGCAACTACTTTATCCTCAAAAAGCCCTCTCTGAACTTCTACTTTAGAACAGAATCTACATTTTTGTTCTACACAAGGGCGTCTCGAAAGACCATCGGCATTACTGTGTATAGTCCCCTTTCGATGAGCAACATCAAAATCGTATTGTTGTAACCTTTCTATCCAGCGAGCCAATTGTCCCTCCAAGTCTTTGAAGGACATCAACCATCTCAAAGAAGCATGATCAATTCGAATAAAGAAACTCTTTCCGTACAAATAATGATGAAAATGTTTCATCGAATCTACCAAAGCTAATAACTCTCTTCTTGTTGTGCAATAATTCCGCTCAGGTTTGTTCAAAACCCGACTATAATAAGCAATGACCCTCTCATAGCCGTCCTGAACTTGTGAAAGTACCGCCCCTATTCCAAAACCTGAAGCATCCGTATCCAAAATCATCTTTCCTTCCCTCTTCGGAAAAGAAAGAAGAGGTGCAGATTTTAATGCCTGTTTTAACCTCAAAAATACTTCTTGACATCGCTCAGTCCATTCAAATTTAGTCAAATTCTCAGTTAACTTAAACAGAGGCTTTGCAATTGAAGAAAATCCTTTAACAAACTTCCGATAATAAGAGCAAAATCCAAGAAAACTTCGGACCTGTTTCTTATTCTGAGGAACTGGCCACTCAGTGACCGCTTCAGTCTTCTCAGGATCCGTAGCGATCCCGGCAGAAGAAACAACATGACCCAAATATTTTACTTGTCTCCTAAATAAATCACATTTCTTTGGGTTAACACTAAGTTTCGCAGCACGAAATCTTAAAAGAACCTCTCTTAAATTCTCTTTCATTTTCTCAAAGGTTTTGCCAAATATTATCACATCATCTAAATAAACCAGGCAAATTTTCGAAAGTAAACCCCGAAGCACCCGTTCATAAGACGTTCAAAGGTAGCCGGGGCATTACACAGACCAAAAGGCATTGCAACAAATTGCCAAAGTCCATTCCCCACAGAAAAAGCAGTCTTTTCCCTATCTTCGGGACGAATTTTCAGTTGCCAATAACCACTCTTCAAATCCAGAGTAGAAAACCAGGCATTTCCCGATAACTGATCAAGAAGATCGTCAACCCTTGGTAGCGGATAAGAATCTTTTTTCGTAACTGCATTCAATTTCCGAAAATCAATGCAAAATCTAAGAGATCCATCTTTCTTCTTTACCAAAACTGCTGGAGAAACCCAAGGGCTTGAAGATTCTTCAATTACCCCTTGTTCTTTCATATCCTCCATAATTTTTTCAACTTCTGAACGCATATGAATTGGAATTCTCCTAGGAGCCTGTTTGATAGGACAAGAATCCATTAATTCAATTTTATGTTGAAAAACTTCACACTTTCCTGCAACAGCTTGCTCCGAAAACACGTCACTAAATTCTCGCAACAATGTAGCAAAAACTATTCTCTGATTTTCCTCCAATTCTCGGGAATTATTATTAAAGAATTCTTCCAACTCCGCGGGCACAGCTTCGTCCTCTTGCTTAATTCGACGACAAAAATCTTCCCTATGACCTCCACGGAGAAAAGATTCTATTACAGTTTGCATCCCTATTCGTGAAAAGAAATCCGCGCCCAAAATATAATCCTCTCCAATATCGGCAACGAAAATCGGTAACTCCGAATTAAATCTCCCTAACTTTATCTTAGCGAACATTTTAAAACTGATTGGGACCCTTTCCCCCGTATGATACCTCAAATTTTCTTCCTTTGCTGAAAAACGCTTTCCTTTTCTCCTTATAAATTTACTACTCACCAAGGTCACGTCGGAGCCCGTATCCAATTTAAAAAAACAGTCTCGCTCTTTCCTCTCTCCACTCTTTCCTTGGGTGGTGTTCCCTGGCGTGGCTTATTTTATCGTTTAGGCTTAAAGCCATAAAGTTTCTTTTCCTTTGGCACGTCTCGCAGTTTCTTTTCTCGAATGTTAATTTAATTTTGTAGTCCATTATACCAGTCTGGTCGTCATCGGTGGTCCCCTGTCGACTCGTCGAGGAAACGGGGCCGGCTCCCTTTCGAGGTTCCTCTCACTTTGCAGTTATAACATAATAAAATAAATTAGGAAGTGCTAACGCCAGGTGCGCCTGTTATCCGGAACGATCCCGGTGGCATCAGTCTCGCGGCAGGCTCGAAGTACGGGTGCCTCCGATGAAAAGGTCGAGATTGTTCTCGGTCCGCCTTAATTCCATTAGCCCTCTGAACGCTAAGCGATTGACAGGTTATCGGCGGGAACCATAGGAGGTGGAGTACGACTTGGCCATGAGAGGCTATACATTGCGTTTCAGCGACCCTGTAACCATAGCTCTTTTAAAAGCAAAGAAAGCAAGTCCAATTGATAAATTAAAGTAAAGCAGTGTCAAATATAAAACTATTAGAGAAATCAAGTTGATAAAAATAAAAATAAAATAAAATAAGACCAAAGAATTGGCACGACGGTAGACCCCGGGACCGCCGCGCCGAGTCGTAAATATTCCCGCAGCGTGAGAGACTCAAGGATCTAACGAAAGGTCTGTATTACGCATCACGATCCCGACTATGCTTCTTCATAACACATGTCCAAACGTCAAAGAGCATTAACACAACCTGATTTTCAGACCGCTAGGAATCACAGTTTCAAATGACAATACCCAGTTCGCCGCACTGGACTTCGTAAAGTCAGGACAGCTCAAACTTTCGCTGTAAGGATACGTTTCCTCCGGATGGTGAGAGTACATGCTTATTCTCAGGCTACTTTAAGCCATCATTGGGCTACTTGCAGTACAGACGCGAACGCCTAGAATGAGAGCTTAGGAAAAGTCGGAGGACTTATGACCTCCAGTTAACCCCTGCTCCAACTGGGTTGCCAGTATAGTGTATTCAGTCCAGACATGCCCCGCTCATCAGAGCCAATTCTTCTAAAATTCCAGATACAATGCTTAATCAGTTCAGGCAGTTGCGGTCAGATGTCGAAGAGAGTCATAGTTATTCCCAAATAGAGTTACTCCTTTAAGAGAGTCATAGTTACTCCCGCCGTTTACCCGCGCTTGCTTGAATTTTTTCACGTTGACATTCAGAGCACTGGGCAGAAATCATATTGCGTCAACACCTGCGAAAACTGTCGCTTTGTTTTAATTAATCAGTCGGATTCCCCTAGTCCGTGCCAGATCTGAGCGTTGAATAGCGGCCGAAGAGGACAACAACAACGGAAGCCTCGCAGCAAGAAAGATCCGCGGGAGGCCAAGGCACGAGCTCGGAACCGGCGAAAACGCCGAGCGTTCACCTCGCCCCAAGCTCGGCATGTCAGCCAGATCCGCTTCTCGATCAAGCCAGACATGCCCCGCTCATCAGAGCCAATTCTTATTCCAAAGTTACAGATCCAATTTGCCGACTTCCTTTATCTACATTAGTCTATCGACTAGAGGTTCTTCACCTTGAAAACCTGCTACGGATATGGGTACGGCATGACACATCCACGTGGCCCTTTTCTGGGTTTTCAAGGTACGAGAAAATCCGGATACCGCCGCAACTATGGCGCTCTTCGGAATCCAAATCCAATCTCCCTGCTAGAGGTTTCCAGAGAACTCGAATGCTTATACAGAAAAGAAAACTCTTCTCGGATCTTACGACGGCGTCTCCAGGTCATTTTGGGTTACGCCAATGAACACTCTTACCGGATCAAGGGCCCGAATTGTATACGGTTCCGCTGCCGAATTCCGAAATAGGAACCGAATTCCCTTTTGCTCGACGGGCGTGTGCTTCTCACTCAGCATTATTTACATTATCATTTTATTTTTGTATGCACTTTGTGTGTGAACACTAGAGTATTCGTCATCATTGACATAGAATTTCTCCTAGGGCTTAGGATCGACTGACTCGTGTGCAACGACTGTTCATAAATCGAATCCCTTTTCCACGTCAGTCCTTCAGGGCCTCGATGGAGTATTTGCTACTATCACCAAGATCTGTATCGATAGTGGCTTCAGACAGGCTTGCGCCCAGACTCTTCTGCGCACACCCTCGCGACCCTCCTACTCGTCAGGATTTCGTGGCGACAACGCACGGATGCCGCCCCACTTGCCGCTGACGGCAGAGTATAGGCTCGACGCTTCAGCGCCATCCATTTTCAGGGCTAGTTGCTTCGATAGGTAAGTTGTTACACCTTAGCGGATTCCGACTTCCATGGCCACCATCCTGCTGTCTTAAGCAACCAACGCCTTTCATGGTGTTCCATGAGCGTCGAATTAGGCGCCTTAACTGTGCGTTTGGTTCCCACAGCACCAATTCTGCTTACCAAAAATGGCCCACTTGGCATTGAGATCCGAGATGCTCGTGACTTCATAATTTAAGAAAGCCAGAAATCTTACCCATTTAAAGTTTGAGAATAGATTGAGGTCGTTTCGGTCCCAAGGCCTCTGATCATCCGCTTTACCAAATAAGACTCGCGCGCGTTCCGTGCGGAACGACCGAGTGCCAACTATCCTGAGGGAAACGTCGGAGGGAATCAGCTACTAGATGGTGCGATTAGACTTTCACCCCTATACCCAGTTCCTACGATCGATTTGCATGTCAGAATCACTACGGATATCCATCAAGGTTTATCCTGATTTCATCCTGACCAGATATAGTTTACCATTTTTCGGGTCCCAACGTGTACGCTCTGGGTGTGCCTATTCTCGTGATGAGAACGAGATGCTGCGGGAGTGCGGAGTCGCGTCGCGACGCGGCCTATTCTCCATCGGACAACCAAAGTCGACTTCCACTTTCATTACGCCTTTAGGTATCGCTAATCCTAATGACTCGCGTACATGTTAGACTCTGTGTTTCAAGACGGGTTCTCAGAGTACCCAAAGCAGTAACGTCGCCGACCGGTATCGGTCCCGCCGGGAGCACGAGCTCCCATTGGGACGTTGGCAGGCCTGTCGAAGGTTAACCGAATACGTACGAATAACAGCGGACCAAGCACGGTGACGGCGCTAGGTCCGTTGCCTCAGTGTACCGTGGCGCTTGCGACAGCCTCGATGCATTCGTCTCGTTTGTGAGGGGGGGGCCTGATACCTTGCGTGTACCGCCGGACAGCTGGCCGGGTGACCGGAGATTTGACACGTGCCGTTTTACCGGCGACGCGACAGCTACCGCATCCGGAGCGTAGACCGATCCCTAGCGGGTGATATTCTACTAAGGGAGAACGCCGGACATACGGCGGCGTGCCCGTACGCGAGCCGCAAGAGCTGCGCGGGACATTGCATACTAACGCGAAGCCAGCGTCGCTGATGATGAATCTCCCCGTTCGTTCTTTCGGGTTTCTTAGGTTTACTCGTGAACCGTTTCACGTACTCTTGAACTCTATCTTCAAAGTTCTCTTCAACTTTCCTTCACGGTACTTTTTCGCTATCGGTCTCGTGATCATATTTAGTTTTACTTAAAGTTTACCACCCATTAAAAGCTGCAATCTCAAGCAATCCAACTCTAAGAAGAGATCCTTCCGAGACGGCCATCGCTACGGGCCTGGCACCCTCTGCGGATAAGTGGCCCCATTCAAGATGGACTTGGACGCAACGCGACGCCTCCCAGCGGATCCTCCCAAACACCACATTTCCCTGTGGCGGAACCGCGGGATTCGGTGCTGGGCTCTTTCATGTTCGATCGCCGCTATTAAGGAAATTCTGGTTAGTTTCTTTTCCTCCGCTTAGTAATATGCTTAATTTCAGATAATCTCGCCTGTTCTGAGATCATCAAAGTCAGTTTGGGTAACAGTTCGGGCAAACGACGGAGTTTGTAACAAGTACACGACAAGGCGTGCCGGTCCCTGGTCGCGTCGCTGCTCTCTCGCTCGAGATAGGGAGAGGAATTTTGTGAATTCGGACACGCGGTCGGCTCGCGATCCCCGCGGAGGGAACGACACACGAGCGGCGCGTAAGGCAAGAATCAGATCTCCGCGCGCGATGCGAGGGAGGATTGCGACAACGTAGGGAGTGCCCGATTCTGCTCTTGCGGAAGGGCGTCTATTCGATCGATGAATCCTCCTCTACCCGCGTACACATTTCGCAAAAAACACATCTTTCTTCTTTATCCTCGCATCCGGTCACTCGGCGCCCCGGTCAGCCTTCGTCACGTATCAACGTCATTTTGAACGACGCCCAGCCAGCGTGCGTGCGGCGAAAGAGCGGGACCGACGGCCTTATGCGTGCGCGCAAAGAGTTCCCGCTGCGTTTCTCGCCGTCGCCTCTTTCGCATGACATGGGGCAAACGTCCAACGATCGCTTGTACATCGGTGCGCGCTGCCGTCGCCCGGTTGCCGTCGTCGACGACGCGAGGCGAGGCGCGCGAACGCGGGCGCAAGCAGTCTCTGGGTACTAAAACGATCCTCAGCCAGGCATGGTCCGAGTATTGTATCCCCGGACCGCAATGTACGTTCGAAATGTCGATGTTCATGTGTCCTGCAGTTCACAAGTTGACGCGCAATTAGCAGCGTTCTTCATTGACCCACGAGTCAAGTGATCCACCGTTCAGAGTAATCGCATTTTCCTTTTTCTCGCCGTGTCTCCGTGGAGAACACGATTCGAAAGTACATAATCCCAACGTGTTTTGTATATCTACGTTTGCTATCCACCAGAGTTCTCTCATTCCTGTAGAACGCGAGCGTGATGGTCCTTCCATCAGCCTGGCCGCGGTATCCCGGCGGAAACTTTTACGGGAAGCATCTCATAGTGCGAGACGATGGCCGGAAATCATTGAAAAACTGTCGAGCTCCCGGCACCAGTGGTTCTGCCTTCGAGAAGCGGCGCTTGTGCGCTCGTTTCATCATGTAGATTACCACCGGCTCGCGCTTGGCGTCACACTTGAAGTCAAGCCGGAGATTCGAGCAACGGGCAGCGCGCGAGGAGTCACGCCCCTGTGGAGTCCGCCGACCGTCGGATTCCACCGTCGCGAACACGTCCGTCGTCACGGTCGCCATCGGCGTTCTTTTCACTTCGGAACATTCAATCCGTCGCGCTCGACGAACCCGTCGGATTCGGGGCAGATCGCCCGCCTGAGCTCGGCTGCGAAGCCGGCACGATCGCGCGTCGCGGCTTTCGGCGTTGCGAGAGCGAAACGCGGGCGGCCACCTGCGGCGAGACCACGGCGAGAGAGAGATTGTCAGTTAAGATTTCTCGTTGTATTACATCATTAGGTTGAGTAAGATCGGAGATGCCTTACTCTGATGGAGACGCGCGCTCGGATGATGCGCAGTCTCTGGATGCGCGCATGGACGCGCCCGGAGATCGGTCCGCTCTCGACCCGTTATCTCCGATGTCTCCGGAGAACACTGGAGCGGCGCGACGCTTCCGGCACATTCGCGGCGACAAACCGTCAATTTTTCGTGTTTCATATCTCGTATTGTTTGTTTTTTCTATTGGGTTGTTGGAAAATGACGTATTTTTGTAACAGATGGCGCTACTTCATTTTTGGAAGTACTAAAGTCATTCGCATCTATGTTATTGCTATGTTTTTTATTTGTCAGCTGACAGTTCTAGCTTCATTCTAAAAAAAAATTGAGCAATTTGGTTGAGTTTTGGATTTTATAACAAGTTGAATGTGGAAGACCAAACTGTGCATTTTCGCTGTATATTACTGTTTTACTTCCGTAACGGGAAGAATCAAGCTTGTGAATAGTTGCGTAAAGCTTACGGTGACAATGCTCTACAAGAACGTCAGTGCCAATGATGGTTCACGAAATTCCGTGCTGGTGATTTTGACCTCAACGACGCTCCTCGGTCAGGGAGGTCCATTAAGGTTGATGACAACAAACTAAAAGCATTGATCAGACCCACGTTATATGACACGAGAGATTGCAGAAACATTGAACATCCATCATTCAAGCGTTCGTGACTACATGAAGAAGCTGGGATACGTAAGCAAATTCGATATTTGGGTCCTCATGAACTCAGTTCATTTGATGATGCGTATAAACATCTGCAATATGCTCATTAAATATGAGGAAAACGATCTTTTTTTAAAGCAACTGATAACTGGTGATGAGAAGTGGATTGTTGACGACAATGTGGTACGCAAACGGTCTTGGTCCCGACGTAATGATTCGCCTCAAACGACATCAAAAGCAAACATTCGTCACAGGAAGATTATGTTCTCAGTGTGGTGAAATTTTAAAGGTGTCATGTTTTTCTAACTCTTACTAAGGAACCAAACAATCAATTCGAATGTGTACTGTAGGCAATTTGACAGTTTGAACGAATCCATCATCCAGAAACGTTCAGAGCTCGTAAAGGAATTATGTTCCATCACGACAACGCGAGATCACACACAAGTTTGACTACTCATTAGAAATTATTGGAGCTTGATAGGATGTGTTGCCACACCCACCATACTCGCCTGACCTTGCATCGTCAGACTTTCACTTGTTTCTCTTCAATACTCTTTGCATGGTATAACGTTTAATTTAGATGAGACTATAAATCAACACCTTATTCAGTTTTTTGCCGATAAAGACAGGTCCTTCTACGAACGAGGAATTATAAAACTCACTGAAAGATGGCAAAAGCTTGTAACCCGACTTACCATTGTTTAAATAATATTAAGGGTCCCCAACCGATCAACTGTCGGGGCATCGACACGGCGATCCTTCCGCGATCCCACCGTCGTAAAATCACGTCGAATATCAGACGAAGCGAAACGGAGATCACACGACTTCACGTGCGCAGAGCGCGAATAAACACGCACCGGTTAGGCCACCGCCGCCGGCCCCGCTGCCGACCGCGCCACCGAACATCTTCGCGGAATAATCGAGCGCAGTCGGCGAATTATCGCGAGTATTCCGGCGAGAGCATCCCCCGGAACTACCCCGACCCGAGTTCAACTGACCAGTACCCGACCGACGGCCAACTCGGGTATATTAAGCGACTTCGGTGGATGATCGCGACCTATCACCGGCGAGACAGGAAGACGTCCAGTACTGCTCTCGACACTTCCAGTCCTGTCCAACACAAAGCGAGTTTAGGGTGCTTCCTATCGCGCCAGGAGCTTCTGGCCGATCGCTCCTTTCATCCACAGAGCACAAGCTTTATCACAGATTGAGGAGCTTCTCAATCTGAGCTCTAAAAGCAAGCCCTTGTGCGCACCTTCCGTCGTTGACGGTCAAGAAGCAGGGAGTTTCCTGCATTCCAAAGACCACAGCACAAAACCTCAGACTGACAATATGCACGACG
This sequence comes from Pogonomyrmex barbatus, assembly GCF_055798465.1. Taxonomy (NCBI): domain Eukaryota; kingdom Metazoa; phylum Arthropoda; class Insecta; order Hymenoptera; family Formicidae; genus Pogonomyrmex; species Pogonomyrmex barbatus. The sequence continues at coordinate 305,112 of NW_028297123.1, forward strand.
AAATGCACGAACAGCTGATCCGTCATAGCAAGCGCGCCGAAGACCCCTCGCACCGTCGCGCCCGCGCCGCGTCTACCGTGAATGCGCCGAATTCGCGAAACTGACCGCGAGCCGAATCTATTATACGATTCCTGGAACTCGCGCCGCTTTTCACGGAACCGAAGGCGAAATTCCAGGACAAATACTTAAATATTATACATACCAAAACTCAGTCAGTAAAAATGTAAATACATGAAATTAGCGATAAATATAGATCTCTGTATATAGAATCAAAAGGCTCTCGATATTTTATTTCTCTTCGATAATCCTGATCATACCCGACCTACGCTATCCCGCAAAATACATCAAATCCGAAGAGCCGCGAGGAAGAAGAGACGCTTATCGAACAACGATTTTAAGCTTATCGAACAAAACGGGCAATATATCATTGATTGATCTTTGTTCTTTATATAAATAAATGATTTTTGACAAACATAGAAAAAATACGTCATGACTTTTCCGACAACCCAATACTTACAGTCGCCGACTGCTGCGCTCGGTGCCTGAAGACCGATGGCATAGCAGGATCTCTGTAACGTTAATAATCCTTCCGCAGGTTCACCTACGGAAACTTTATGACTTTTACTTTTTCTTGTAACGAAGTGACTCCCTTCACTTCCTTTTTCCGACTTCCCTCAACACACTACCCGTCGAGGACCGCCGATCACCGGGCGGAGTGCGTCTCGTCGTCGGAAACCGACGCATAGCGCCCATTTTTAATCATACAAACACAAGATTTTCCGAGGTATCTCGAAGAATCTACGCGAGCATTCGATGAACACGTGCTCAGCTTCGCGGAGCACACTACCCACGCCGTGCCGAATGCCGCGTCTAGGAGCAAGCATGCTTCCTGCGCCGCGCCGACTACAGCGCCAAGGAGCTACCGCGCTCTCCGTACCGCGCCAAACATCGCGCCATCGAACGAGGATCATCCCAATCGCGTTTCCGATCCTTTCCCGGATCTCCTATCCGTCCGTGGAAGGGGAGCCCAACTCCAAGATCGGCCAATCCGTATCGAAATATCACGGCCGATCTTGGATAAAAGGGACTCGCTTTCCACCAAGAGCATCTGTCCTGTTTCTCGAGCATAGCATCGTGCGAAGAGAAGTCGAGAAGTCTTTCCAAATCCGAAACCGAGCAGATTAATTGTGAAGTATTGAGGAGCACCTCAGCACGGCCGCTGAGGTGCTCCTCAGTACTTCACAATTAATCTGCTCGGTTCCGAATGCGCTCAACCGTGATTCCATCTCCAAATATCTTCCAAGAATGTGTCGAGGAGCACCTCGATACAGTCACTACATTTGTCAGGGTGCTCTCTGACGACCAGCAAATCACCGAGGTGCCCCCCGGTGGCGTCGAGCACTCTCGACGACAACTCTGAGTACCAGAATACTCACTGGTCTCGTCTGGTCATCCGAAATTCCTCCACCTGAAGAATCAATGGATTGAAAGCGAATCGTATCCGATTCCCGCCGTCAGAATGACGGCACCCCGGAGACAATCCTTCTGTCAGAATCAGCTGTTTTCAAAACAACCGCGAAATTCACAACGCGCACACTGCGTGCTCCGAAACCCAGCTGATTACGCTGGCGACGCACCGACCGCACGTCACCCGCCCCGCGTTACGCAGCACTCGCGTTCCGCGCTATACATCGCGGCCGTAAGAAATAGATATCTCGCAAGATAATTGATTCGATCGTTGTACATATTTACTCCATCGCAGACATCAATAAAAGAATTATTGTTACTTCAACTTCTGTCGCTCCCAATTCCTCACCTGGTTGTCCAACTAAAAAGTTATCCGTGCGCGGAAGTAAGACCGCTTTACTCTAAATGATCAAGTTTGGTCATCTTCCCGGCAAGATCGGCAATGCCGCGCACCAGTCCGAAGACTTCACTAAATCATTCAATCGGCAGTAGCGACGGGCGCTGTGTACAAAGGGCAGGGACGTAATCAACGCGAGTTTATGACTCGCGCTTACTGGGAATTTCTCGTTCATGGGGAACAATTTCAAGCCCCAATCCCTGGCACGAAGGAGGTTCGGCGGATTATCCGGGCCTTTCAGCCAGGGAACGCACGTTGATTCCTTGAGTGACACCCATTTGAACACATTAATATTGACCACATTGCGATTGGCCACGTTGCAATTGAACATGTTGATATTGACCACGTTGCAATTGACCACCGTCCCGATTGACCATCGTCCCGTTTGGCCACAATCCCATTTGATCATCGTTCCGATTGATCACCGTCCCGATTGACCACCGTCCCGATTGACGACAATCCCGATTGACCACTGTATCGATTGACCACTGTCCCGATTGATCACCGTCCCGATTGACGACAGTCCCGATTGACCACCGTACCGATTGATTACCGTCCCGATTGACCACCGTCCCGATTAACCACCGTCCCGATTGACCGTTTTGAAATTGATAATATTCAATGTACTATTCTTATCATTGCGTTTAATAACATTTTTTATTTTATATCAAGTAATATGTGTAGTGTGTCTACGTATGTCTACTGCAGTATGCGGGATATTCGTGTTCTCCTAACTCTTCCGAATTTTACATATTGCAATAATACATAATAATTAACCTTAAATCTTGATAATATGTAAAGAAAGATTAGCTTTCCAGAGGTTATGAAATATATCAGATGCATTATATAATTGTCATTATGTCTGTATTATTAAAATAATTAATAAGTTAATTAATAAGTTAAAATTTTGTGTGAATATATACATATATATATATTAGAGGGGTCGCCTCTCGCGAGGCTAAGCCCACCGGTAGGACGTTCCACATCACGCCAATTAAACACAGCGAGCGGTGAACCGACGGTGTGCGACACAGATTCAACTACGAGCTTTTTAACCGCAACAACTTTAATATACGCTATTGGAGCTAGAATTACCGCAACTGCTGGCACTTGCCCACATTAAAGGATTTAATGTGTACTCATTCCAATACGGGGCCTCGGATGAGTTCCGTACGTATATATATATATATATATATATATATATATATAATATAAGAGAAATGTTGTGCGGGTTGTTTCAGGGGTCGACCAGGGAGTTGGCGTGATGGAAGCACTTAACACTTTATTTGTTTGTCAATAAATTTTATTAAAATGACACAGGTTGTCCTTCTTAATTTGAACCGCGACAGATGTGACGGCAAGACAAATCTCAATGAGTCCCCGTTCTCGTACCGGTCTCCCGTTTTTATCCCGTTTCAGGCGGCCAGTCTTTGCAGCGTAATCGAAAGGTTCGTCAGCGTTCGCGGAATATTTCTGGGTCGCGCGACGGCTTTCCGCGTAAGAGCCGCGCAACCCGGTTAGCGATTGCTTCACGTGGAGCGATTACAAAAGTAAATACGCGATTAATATTACAGTTTGGCGATCACTATCGCTTAACAAAATAATAATCGTCGGAGGTATCGCTTGCCGCAATTCGCTTCGTCAGCGGTGGGCGCGATTGCGTTCTTGGCGCTCGCGACATCCCTCCCCCTTTGACGGAAGGGAACCACGCAGGGTTTTGAATTCCGTGTGTTCTTACTTGATGGCACTCGCGACATCCCTCCTCTTTTGATGGGAGGTGACCTTAACTGCTAGTTTACATAAGTTGTTGCGTAATTGTAATATAATCGTGTGCTTATGACTAATATAACATAACATCGTCGCGGCGCCTCTGTGCGGTTATCTCGCTTTCTTTTTGCTTTTTATTTTTGTTTTTGTTTGTGCGCCATGCTATTAATCCTATTACAGTTATTATCACTACGCAGGTGCCTGTTCCCATAGGATATACAACGTATTTGTTTTTGAATAAGTCATTTTCGCTATCTCCTAGAGTTTCTTTTATTTCTTCTAGGCTTACGCTTAATTTGGTTAAGTCTACGGGGTTTTTAATTATTTGTCGTAACGTCTCAGTTTTCGCTATCTTATTCTTATCGGTGTCTCTATTTTTTATTTCTAGTGTTATATTATAATCGGGAAGGTAGTTTTGGATATATTTTATTCTTTATTCGTGTCGGTATCATTCCGTTTTTCCCATAAGTCAGATAGTCTATTACATTTTCCGTGTCTTTCGTTAAATCATTCATTATTGTTGTCAGGATTAATAAATGTTCGTCTACGTCTGCCTGTAGTGTGGACTTGGTCAACTGTTGCTCTAGTCGGTTTTTGTCGCATTCATTATCAGATTTTCATTATAGTTTAGCGTATTTTCTAATTCGTCCAAATGCGCTATTGTGGCATTGATTACTCTTATTTGGTTTGTTACTGCGTGCTGCAGTACCTTGCCGTTTGTTCGTAAGGTTTGCAGTTGCTCGTTTATTAGTTTCCGATCGTCGGCGTCCATTGTTCCAAACAATATTTTGCTGACCGACCCGACCGCATCTAACAGTCCTCATCGTTTGTCAATTGTTTTTGTATAGTGTTTCTATTTGCGTCAACAGCGTGATCAATTTGGTATTGTCTTTTTCTATTATCCTCATTATGTTTCTGCAAACTAACTGGGCGTTGCCTATTATTTTTCCGCACTCTAATACGGTTTCCTCAATATAGTCTTGTAGTTGCTAATCTCTAATTCTTTTGCGCCCAGTTGTAACACTAGTTTCCATGCCGATTCAGCCTGTCTTAGCTGGCTTTTCTTCGTAGTAGATTCCTGGCTGATGCGAGAACAATTCCCAGTCAAAGGCATGCCGAGAATCAGGTGTCGCTTGTACTGCTTCTCTCCACACAAGGAGCATCCTGCAAGATTAGGACTCGGTTTACTTTTCTGTGAATCCTAATCGTGCGTTTGTGTGGTGCGTTTAATGAATTATTTTATTCAGTCTGTCGTCATGGTCTATTGCGCGTCGTGCGGTGTAAGTGGAGAAAAAAGGAATTAAAATTTTGGAAATCATGCAGTGCACTAGGTGTGGTCATGAGTATATCCCTCTGATGTGCGAGAAGTGTGTGCGGTGGTCGGGCTGCCTGGCGGTACAACGTCTGGCTCTGAGGATGTCGTCCAGGCCGTCCACGGTCATCTGGACTGAGGAATACCGTCTTCGTGTTCCTTCAACTGTGTTCAGGAGAGGTCTCCTGCGCCCCCTCCGCCCGTCTGCGAGGAGTGCTACCCCCGCGACCCTCTGCGGGTGCAATTCTGCGTTGCCATCGGACAACGTTTCGTTTTTGTCTTGCGTGACTGGTGAGTCCTGCATTTTTTTTACTGCTTTTATTCTTAATGCTTCTACTTTTTGCTTTTTGTAATTATTCGTATGCGGTTGTTTCCTAATCCTCGATAAATAGTTTGAGTTCGATTCGTCGTAATTTTTCGTTTCTGTTTGATTTTGTAATTAACATCGGAGGTTCTCTCGATTATTTGATATGAACCTATCCATGGTGCTTCCAATTTCTTCGATCGTCCTCTGCGCACTGCTTTGTCATGCAGGAAGATCTTATCTCCTACTTTGAAGGTTTTAATGTTCATATTTTTAGCTACATAGATTTTTGCCCTTTGTTTTGCTTCGTGGATATGTTCTTTTGCTACTTTCTGTGTGGTTCTGAGTCGTTCTCTTAGTTCTTGCGCGTAGTAGTTATCATATATGTAGTATGGTTTCGGCAGCGCTGTCAGGACCATAGGTAGTGTAGCTCCATACATCAATTCGAACGTATAGCCCGTTGCTATATGCGGTGTCGTATTGTACGTGAACATCGCGTATGGGATCCATTCATCCCAGTTAGTTTGATCTTCGTTTATATAGTACCTTAAATATTCGGTCAGAATCCTGTGCGATCTGTCCAGGGCTCCCTTGCTTTCAGGATGGTACGCGGTTGTTTGGATTTTTGTTATTTTTAGGAGAGTGCATACATCCCTGAACATTTCACTGACGAAGTTTGTTTCTTGATCTGTTAGTACTTTCTCCGGTATTCTGAATTCGCATATTATTTTTGTGATGAATTCCTTGGCAATCGTGCTTGCTTCCTGATCTGATATCGGTATTGCTTTACTAAATTTTGTTAAGTTGTCTTGGAATGTTAGTAGGTATTTGTTTCCTTTCATGGTGATCGTGAGTGGTCCTATGATGTCTAGAGCGCATTTTTGAAATGGTCTTTCCGTTGTATCAATCAATACTAGAGGCATTTTGAATTTCTTGCTCAGTTTGTTTTTCCGGCAATATTCGCATTTGGCGATGTACTCTTCCATATCTCTTAATTCGTGCCAGTTGTGCGTTAATCGTATTTGATTTATTGTGTTACGCCTTGGTGTCCTCCGAGGGGGGCATTATGATATTCATACATTATTTGCTCCTTTTCTTCTTTGTTATACTCGCGCTCTTCCTTGTCGTGATACTGTTTATCTGTGTATTGGGCGCGATTGGGTTTCTGCTGAACGTGTCATTTGTATTGCCTTTGCCGGCCTTGTGTACCACTTCATAGTCGTACTTTTCTAATTTGAGCCATTTGATTAATCATGAGCCAGGTCTGTTATACTAAATAGCCAAATCAATGGCTTGTGATCTGTAACTATTTGGAATTTGGTTCCATACAGATACGGTCGGAAGTATTTAACGGCCTATACTATGGCTAGCAATTCTTTCTTAGTTGTATTATAGTTCTGTTCCGCTTTATTCAGGATTCTGCTTGCGTATGCAATTGGTCGGTCTTGGCCTACCGGCCCTTGCGACAATATCGCTCCGATGGCGTAACCGGATGCATCTGTCGTTACTATAAATTGTTTAGTGAAGTCAGGGTAGGCTAGAACTGGTGTGATCGTTAGCTTTTCCTTTAATGTTTCGAATGCGTTTTGTTGCTCTGCTGTCCAAGCGAATTTTTCGTCCTTTTTTGTTAACTTTGTCAGTGGTTTCGTTATCTTCGAAAAATTTTTGATGAATCTTCTATAATAGCTAATTCTATGAAGGATTGCATATTTTTTACCCTTTTTAGTGTTGGGAAATTTGTTACGGCCGTTATTTTCGCTGTATCCGGGATTATACTGTTTTCGGATATAATGTGACCTAGATATCACCTCTTTTCTTAAAAACACATTTATTCGGTTGTAGTTTCAGGTTGTAGTCTCTTAGTTTTTTGAGTACTTCGATTAGTCTTTTGTTATATTCTTTTAAGTTTGGCCCGTATATTACGATGTCATCTAGATAGACTAGGCATTTAAGGTCTTGTAGTCCAATTAGCACGGAATTCATCAGTCTCTGGAATATTGCAGGCGCATTTTTTAATCCAAAGGGCATCCTGTTAAATTCGTAATGCCCATAGAGTGTGGAAAACGCTGTTTTTTGTCTCTGTTCTTCATGCATGGGGATTTGATGATATCCCAATGCTAAATCCTACGTTGTAAAGTATTTCGCGTTTCCTAGTTGGTCTAATATATCAGTGATATTCGGGAGCGGGAAGGAATCGCCAATTATTAAGTCGTTCAGTTTCCGAAAATCCACAACTATTAGTTTTCGTTCTCCCGATGCGTCTAATTTCTTCGGTACTACTAATAGGGGTGCGTTCCACTCGTGCTGAGACGGATTATCTTGTCGTCCAGCATTTTCGCTATCTGTTTATTTACTTTTGCCTTGTGCTTCTTCGGTAATCTATATGGTCGGACATTCACCGGTGCACTGTCTGTTCGTGTATTTATTTCATGTGCTACGGTGTTAGAGTATGATAAGCGGTCGTTTTCTAGATGAAAGATATCCCGGAAATCTTCGCAAATCTGATGTAAGGTTTTCTTTTCCTCCTTATTTAAATGCTCGATCGCTTTTGTCTGCAATTTCTCTTTACGAGCTTGAATAGGCTCGTCGCTCGTGTTGTTACTTGACACCTCCATGGTATGCATGTGTGCGGCGTCTCTGGTCTTTATCTCGTCCACCGTGATGAGAGGCGTTGTTATCTCTACGTGATATTCTCCCGTGATATTTATCACATTTATTGGGCACACGTTTTCTGCTGGTACGACCAAACAATTTCCTATGAAAACTCCAGGTTTAATTTCGACTGCATTTACTATTCCAATGCTATTTTGATCGGTTACTGCCTGGATTATGGTTTCGCGAGACGATAACATGGTTTTCTTATACGGGTAGAGTTCGAAAGTTTCGTTGCCAATACGGACTTGTTTTTTTGCCGTGGTCGCATTTTACTTGCTGCTTATTTAGGAAATCTAGTCCCAATATTCCCTCATAATTTATTGGGAAGTCGTCCCTCATCACATACATAGTATGTCATATCTCTCGGTCTCCTAATGTTATCGTTGCTCTTATCTTTCCGAGTGTGTGTATCTTATGGCCCGTGACTCCGGTTAGAGTTAAACGCTCTTCGAGCATCAGTGTGTTTCCCTTTAGATTCCTTACTTTTATTAATGTCAGGGTAGCGCCTGTGTCTAGAAGGAAACTTGTTTTTCTCTTTTTTGTCTCTTGCATCGGCAGCGTAATCAAGTCTAATATAGCGTTTGTGTGTGAGGCGTATTCACCTGTATCACTTGATGCTCGCGTACGGCTCGCATTATCTTTGTTTTCGGTTTCTCTTCTTCTTCGTCGTCGCCACTGCTTGTGAACGATAAGTCATCGCTCCCCCTTCGCTGTTTATTCTTTTTCATTATTACAGCGGTATTTATTTGTCGCCCTTTTTCGTTATCCTGTTTCGTGCATCTCGGCTGTTCTTTTTTCGGGCGGCCGTTCAGTGACCAGCATTCGTCGCGTTTATGACCCGCCTTTTTGCAATACGAGCAGTATTTCTCGAGATTATTTACGTTCGCCAGTCGTTCGGCTCGCGGTAGTGGATATCTGTTTGTATGTCGGCTTGAACAACAATCACGCGCCAAATGTCCTAGCCTACCGCATTTGTGACGCTCCAATTTTTTATTGCAGTTTCTATACTGTTCTTGGTTACCTCTTGTTTTCTCGTTATTGTAAATTTTGATAGGTTGGCTACCTTTTAGTTTTTCCTCGGCTGTCGCGCCTAGCATCGCGGCTGTTAAATACGTATAATTCCTGAAGCGTACTATTGTTTGTATTTCGTCACGTAATCCTAGTTGGAAATTTTCTAGGGCTAATTCCTGAATCGTATCTAGAATTGCCTTTCGTTGCTCAGCGGTGTGCTCGCGCCCTTCTACCATAGATTAATAGAGTTCCATTGCTAGTTTGTCAACGCGGAATCCGTATTTTCGCGCGCTTTCGCCGGGTTTTTGACGAGTTATATTGAACTCTCGCTGAATGTGCGTGGTGCTACGCTTTGTCAAATAACACATCTCGATCTCGCGCTTCAGTTGCGCGAATGTCCCTCGTTTGAAAATCGTACATGGCTTTTCCCGTTAGTTTAGTGCACAGGATCGCTTTTAATAATGATTTTTCGTCGGCTGGATTTATTTCGCTTATTGCGTAAGTGCTCGCGTTTAAAAATTTTTGGACTTGGTTCTGCGATGATCCGTCCATCTCCGGGATCATATCGCGCGTTTCTTTTAGCTTCTTGAACGTATTCGCGGGGTCTCGCGAATTTCGGACGTCGTCTCATGTATGCCCATACATCGTTTTTATCGGTTCGTCATTTTCTGCACTCCGATCATAATTAACGACTTCTAGTTGGCTTATGCGGCCCTGTAATGCTCGCATGCCTTCTATTAACTCGGCCAATATTGCATCTCGCGCGTTGTGTGAAGCTTCTGCCGGGTCGAGTTCCCAGTGCGCTTGGCTTAAAGTGGTTCTCATTCTTTTTATTTCCAATTCTTCCAATTCTCTGCTTATTGTTTGTTGTCCTTCCACGATTAGTTTTAACGGTGTACCCGAGAGCTGATTTGCCATATCTGCTGGATTTATGTTTCGTGAGGCGGTGTAAAATTCGGTTGGATCGAACACGCTACTATCGTAAGACGTCAACGAAAATTCTCCGCAATTAGGGTTACTTGCATTCGTGCTGTCACTATTGTCAGATCTCGCGTCTCTAATCATAGTAGAGCATCGTCGCGTCTCTCACTACTCGGTAGTAGGCTATTGTCTATATCGCTAAGTGAAAACACGCGTTCAATTACAATGTTCGGATGTAATTCCGGTTGACTCGTCAGACTATCGTCGGAGTAATAATTACTTAAATCGTGTGTTGTAGCCAGGTCTACAACCAATAATAAAAGTAGTCCGCATGGCAACAAAATTAGGTCGCATGAATCTCGAAAAGTCTTTCGAAAGATGACACAAATGTGTGACCGCCGAAATTGCGACCAGTCTTTCGAAAGACCGCAGAAATGCATCGCGAAAACATTGCGAAAAAGCCTATCAGCAAATTCCTAAACTTGATGATCAAACCGAGCGTAATATTGATTAATCAATATCACGCAACCGATCGACGCAATCGATCAGAATGCTGATCGGGCATCGATCAGAATGCTGATCGGGCATCGATCAGACTATATAACCGGTTACACAAGGCGGAATAGATAGAGTCGGGAATCAATCAAGCATAACGTGTCGTTCGGAATCGTTATTATAATTATCGCGCAAGATAATACACGAGCGAAGTTCACGCGAGCCGTACTATCAACGTCTCAGGTGACATATTCGGTCGACGGCCGCCAGAGTAACGCGATACGCGCCCACGTTTAACCGTGTGTGAAAAAAATAAAATAAGCAATACTAAATCCAAGAAATTGTGCAATTGTTAAATAAACCAAGTAACATAAAGAAAGTGTGTTAGTGATTTCAAGAAGATTTCCTTCCATTCTTTTGATCCTGCTCGGAGTCCCAACTCCTTAGGCTTAACGAACCCGATATCTCTAAAATTAACGTTGTAGCCCATTCAGGGTACAACATTTTGGTGGCAGCGGTGGGATAGTCAAAACCATCCCCAAGAACAACTTGAGAGGATCATTGTTAATCAAGCCAGCAGAATCAAACGAGTAAGCCCCGACGCATTGCATTACGGGCAGAACATAAAAAAAAAAAAAAAATTTCTTCTTGAAGAAACAAGACCTGTAGAAAACAGGCGGACGGAAAAGGCCCCGTCAAAAAATAAGCCGCCCACGAAATTGTGTCAAGTGTACAGTGCAACATTAGTAGAGTGCCGACCTACGACAACGAGTGTCCAGTGGCAGCGGAGCAACGACCAGAGAGTCCACGAGCATCGAGAGCCAGCCAGCGCTGACCGTGTACAACGATACCAGGCAGCAAGGACGCTTCACCGACACGCACTACTACACGCAGCCAATTGACGCCAGCACAAGCAGCGAACATGCGAGCGTATGCGATTTATCTACTAATGTAAGTCAAAAAAAAATTATAATTTAAAAAGGCGAATGTCCGCAGCGAAGGACAGCGTAGCAAATGCGACTTGACCAAATCGCGGTCAATAAATAATAATTCTGTAAACTTTCCGCATACTATCTCCGCGTTAAATACCGCGAGAAACGCATTAAAAGAAATACGCGATAACGTGCGCCGCGTACTACAATACGATAGTGACGAAGACGTCCACGTAATAACAGAACGCGAATTTCCATACGACGAAAAAGATTACAGTTTGCTCGAATCGAACGACACCGACTCTCACATTAACACACACATACAAGCGCGAAAAAACATACATACAAACCTACGAGACGGAAGCATATTCAATTCTTTTAATATATACCAATCTTTAATAAATGAAATGGCTCACTCACCTGTCGAACAACAGAATGAAATCGACAACGAAATTTTACAACTACGACATTCGGTCGAGAGACATGGACCACAAGAAAGTCGAACGAACCGCCGCGTCACAATCGACGCACCGCCCGATAATAATCTCCTTCGAGAATTAATGGATGAAATACGCGATCTCCGTGTGCAAATCAACGGATTAAGCCGGCAAACACAATTGCCTATGGGCGAACAAACGAGAATATCTCAGGATTTTCTGCCGCACCCGTTAGATCTAACTTATGGACGTTCGTATCGAGATATATGAAACCAGCCGGGAAATGCACTGGCGTTCCTCACACTGAAAGACGCGCGTAACATGATCCCAGAGATCGACGGCACGTCACGAGGACGCGTGTATGAATTTCTAAACGCAAGTACGTACGCGATAAAAAATATACATCCCGCGGATGAACATTCTCTATTAGAAGCCATTCTTTGCACTAAATTCAAAGGCAAGGCCATGATGGATTTCCGTACGCGAGATATAATAAACTTCGAACAATTGAAACGAGAATTAGAAAAGGAATATTTGAGCAAACGAAGCACCGCACATTTGCAACTCGAATTCAACTCGCTCAAACAAAAACCAAACGAGAATGCACAAGAATTCGGCAGACGAACCGAAAATATAGCCATGGAATTATACGAATCCATGGAAGAAGGAAAAAATCATACGGTCGAACAGCAACGCGCGATCTTAGAAAATATAAAAGAGCAGGCGCTCCACAATTACCAGAATGGTTTACATGACGAAATTAAATTAATTGTACGATCGCAGCGATATCAAACAATACAGGAAGCAATCGCAGGAGCAACCGCGGGAGAAAAAACGCGAGGACCTAGCATGCGAACGCTAACTTATCGAAACCGACCAGTATTTAAAGCGCATACACCTAGTCCGCGTTGCGAAAAATGCGGAAAAATCGGTCATTACGGACACGATTGTAGGACTAGCCGTTTTTCAAACAGATATACCCTGCCTAAGTCAGAAAGGCAACCACGAATAAATACAATTGAAAAACAGTGTAGCTATTGCAAAAAGATAGGACATTTACGGCACGAATGTTGGACATTAAATGGAAAACCGGAAAACAGCAAAAATTCCGGAAAAATTTTTTCGAATTCGCGAAGAGAAAATTCCGCGAAGAACTTTAAAAATAAAAAGAGCGAAACTGGCGAAGATAAATCGACCGTCCCGCGTCCCGCGTCAGAGTATCGCGTAGCACACGTCAAGGGGACACCGTTAACACTGGATTAAATGCGATCACATTACCGATTGCAGAAGTCAAAGGTAGAAAAATAAATTTCTTGTTTGATACGGGAGCATCAGCAACAATAATAAAACTGAAACATGTTCTAGACCACGTCCTAATCTATGAAGAAAAAACTAAGCTAACAGGCATAACAGGACATGAAATAATAACATTGGGCAAAACACATATTACGGTGCAACTGTCGCGAGAAAAGATACGACACCCCGTATACATAGTGCGAGATAATGCGCTAATGGAATACGATGCAATCCTAGGAGCAGATTTTATTTGGAAATACATGACTGCGTTCAATCCAAGAACAAATTTAGTACAATTTCAAAATACGAAATTCAGACTGTACTCATACAGGCGCGTAACCTTAGGGCCGCGCAGCGAAACAATCGTGCAAGTCACGACTAACCAAGATATAATGGGATTGACGAAACCAGAGGAAATGATACCTGGAATTTTTATTGGATGTTGCCTAGTTGAACCACGAAATTATACATGCCCAATAAGTATAATAAATATTACAGAAGAAGAAAAAATTGTGCAAGTACCACAAGTGATAATAGAAGAAATAAATATACAAGAAAAAATAACACAAGAATCTGTGAACGCAATGCAGATAAAAAATAAAGAGACAAAATCAATAGCTCGAGAAGAGCAAATAAACAATTCTTTACGCACAGAACATTTAAATGAGGAAGAACGAAAATCTATATTAAGATTATGTCACGAATATAATGACGTGTTCCACCTAGAAGGGGATACATTATCATGCACAACAAAGATTAAGCATGAAATATCAGTACGAACAGATTCGTCACCAGTAAACGTACGACCTTATCGTTTATCGGAAAAACACAAAGACGAGGTAAATAAACAGATTCAAGAAATGTTGAAACAAGAAATTATCAGACCGAGCGTCAGCCAATGGAACGCATCACTATTAGTCGTGCCCAAAAAGACAGACGCGTCAGGAAAAACAAAATTACGAATTGTAATAGACTTCAGAAAATTAAACGATCTCACAATCGGAGATTCATTCCCGTTGCCCAATATAATGGATATACTTGATCAGCTGGGCAACGCGAAATACTTCACGACACTGGATCTCGCATCAGGTTACCACCAGATATCAATGACGGAGCGAGATAAAAATAAAACGGCATTCTCTACACCACATGGTCATTATGAATTTAATAGAATGCCATTTGGTCTAAAAAACGCACCTGCAACCTTCCAACGATTAATGAATTCAATTTTAACAGGGTTGCAAGGAATTAAATGTCTAGTGTATCTTGACGATATTGTAATATACGGTCCTAGCCTAATAGAGCATAACAAAAGATTAAAATTAGTTCTCCAAAGACTAAGAGAGAACAATCTAAAGCTCCAACCGGACAAGTGCGAATTTTTAAGAAAAGAAGTAATTTATTTAGGACACATAATTACGGAAAATGAAATTTCGCCAGATCCATCAAAACTGCACGCCGTAAAAAATTTCCCTATGCCCAAAAAGGTAAAAGATGTGCAATCATTCATCGGATTAGCCGGATATTACCGAAAATTTATCGAAGATTTCTCAAGAATAGCAAAACCTCTAACAAAACTCACAAAAAAGGGAGAGAAATTCGAATGAACCGAAAAACAGCAAAATACATTTGATACGCTAAAAAATAAATTAACGACGGCACCGATATTAAAATATCCAGACTTCACGAGAGAATTCCTCCTAACAACGGATGCATCGGATTATGCAATAGGAGCCGTCTTATCGCAAGGCGAGGTAGGTCAAGACCAACCCGTCGCGTACGCCAGCCGTGTACTATCACGAGCAGAACAGAATTATAATACGACTGAAAAGGAATTACTCGCAATAATATGGGCAGTAAAACATTTCAGACCTTATTTATACGGGACAAAATTTAAAATAATTACCGATCATAAACCGTTAATATGGTTATTTAACGTAACAGATCCCGGATCACGTTTAGTCAGATGGAGATTAAAATTAGAAGAATCGATTATGAAATAATACATAAAGCTGGGAAAGCAAACACTAACGCTGACGCATTGAGCCGTAACGTAGCAGCAATAACAGAAGGGCAGCAAACTGACGACGTCGCATCAGAAAAACAGTATAAAGAAGAAGAAAAGAAACAAATATTATATGAATATCACAACGCACCTATAGGAGGACACCAGGGCGTTGAACGAACAATAAATAGAATACGATTACACCACAATTGGCCAAGATTAAAAAGAGATGTTGAGCAATACATCTCAAAATGTGAATATTGCCAGAAAAATAAATTGCAACGACGCGCTAAAGCACCGTTAATGATAACAGATACGTCAACAAAACCATTTGAGAAATGCGCGTTAGATATTGTAGGACCTTTGCCTATAACAACGATGGAAAACAAATATGTTTTGACATTCCAGGAACAGTTGAACAAAATTTAGCAAAGGAATACCAATACAAAATCAAGAGGCGACAACAGTAGCGAAAGAATTTGTCATAAAAATTATATTAGAATATGGAATTCCAGACAAAATACTGACCAAAATACCGACCAAGGAACAAACTTTACAAGCGAATTATTTAAAAATACGTGCAAATTACTAAAAATACAAAAATTACAAACGACGGCCTATCATCCAGAAACAAATGGAGCACTCGAAAGATCACATCGGACATTAACCGAATATTTACGACATTATATTAATAATAATCAGACAGACTGGGACGAATGGATACCGTATGCGATGTTCGCATATAATACGACATTGCACACCGCTACGGGATTCACGCCGTTCGAACTGGTATACGGGCACCAGGCACCACTACCTACGGCCCTAACTAGCTCACCGAAATCATCGTATACATACGACGATTATGCGCAAGAACTCCGTGAAAGAATACGAGCAGCGAATCAGATAGCGAAGGAAAATGTAAAAGAAGAAAAACAAAAAGCGAAGGAAACCTATGACAGAAAAACAAAAATACGCACGTTCGAAATAGGAGATAAAGTCCTACTACACGACGAAACAGTTCGGCGAGGGAGATCAAAAAAGTTAGACGCGTTATGGATCGGACCCTACACAATTTTAGAAAAATTAAGCGATTTAAACTATAAAATAAAAATGGGCCGCCGAACGATAAATGTGCACGCGAACCGAATTAAACCGTTCGTTGAAAATTAAAAAGGAGATAAAAGAAAAAGCACACAATACAGAATAAAATAAAAATAATAAGAAAATAAAAATAAAAATGTTGGGACTTACCAAAGAAGAATCCCAGGTCCGGAAAATAATCCAACATTCAAAGTTACGAAAACATAGTATTATACTACACTAAATAACTACACTACAAACTAAATTATGATTGTACGAGGCATGCATCACATCAGGCCCCAGGACAGCGATCCCGCGCCTGCACGGGATCATTCCCCAAATCAATCTCGTCTAGAGCAACCACCTCGACGGGATCGTCCGGATCTTCCAGCTCCTCGTCCTCTACCTCATCGTCCTCCACCACCACGTTGGCAAGTACAGCGTCAGGCATGGATACGAGCAACTCATACAGCTCCACGGACCACGGCAACTCGAAAACCCTACCAGGAGCTTCATCGGTGGCGAACCAGATGCAATCGCCACACACATAAAAAGTATCATTATCATAAAAACGGTTGACAATTACCAACCACTCGCGCACGCGTTGGAAATGGGCCTGAGCGTCAGGCTGGCCCATAAACTCATCGACGTCATTATCGTCAATTTCGATATCGAAACCTTCGTCATCAGACGCATCCGCCACGGCCCGATCATCGAATACAGGCGGATCACGACAAAAATCTCCGTTAAATCCTATGGTGTCACAAGGAAGGCACTTCGACAACTGACGAAATGCAGCCAGGGAGCTCATCGCAAAAATGAAATATTAGAAGGATCACACCGATATAATAAATAAGACACCAAGAGAAACGATATGCGTCGTAAAAAAGCAAGCTCAACATACTCACAGGAGAATCGTTTAACTAAGATAACAAATTCAGAATAAAGTAATATTACACCTGGGAACAGGATAAAAAAGAAAAAACGCCGAATTCGAGCATCGAAAAATTTTCAGGAGAAATAAGAATTTTTATTTTTGCAGAATAAAGATATGGATGACCAATGGAGAAGAAGAGAAAAAACTACCATTTGAAGTAGAAAACTTCGAGCATCACCCCGGAATATACTTCGAAGAAATAGGAAAACTGAACATAATCGAGTCATTCTGGAAGATAATTATAAAAATAGATATTTCGCCAATCGAAAAGCGAACAGAACAAATAGAAGAATACATTCAAAAAACGCAAAATATATGCACGATGTTACACCTCACAAACAAGGGGTCATGTCAAAACTATAATATAATTGAAAATAATTAACAGCGGTTAAAACACTTAATAAAAAGAATAAACGCTCTGTATAAAGCACAAGATACAAAAACGAAACGAGGACTAATAGATGGAATAGGAACTATTGCCAAAACATTATTTGGAACAATGGACAATGAAGATGGAAAATTAATCAATGAGCAACTAAGTATCCTAGACAACAAACAACAAACGACAGAGCACATAATAAAGAACCAAATCAAAATCATAAACGCGACAATAGCGCATATAAGCAACCATGAAAAAATAATCCAGAATAACGAAAACATTTTAGCTAATGCAATAAAAAAATTAGAAATGACGCTAACAACAGAAATAAGTAGCGAAAATATAAAAGAACACTTTATAATCACCAACGCAATACTTGCAGCAATGACACAAAATGCGGACGACACACTAGAATACCTAACTGCAATAAAAAGTGGAATACTACACCCGCGACTAATACCGTTAGAAGAAATAATAAAAAAATCTTAAAGAAGCAATCACACAAATACCACAAGGATCATATTTCCCATTTAAAATAAGGGAAGAGGATTGGCATACAATAGAAAAAGTAACGACAATGAGCGCGCACTGCGACAAAACAAACGTGTACACAATCCTACATTTCCCATTAATTGCACTTCCGCTATACGAAATATTAAACGTAATACCACTACCGGTACCATACAAACAAAATATATCCGCATTAATTGAAACGAACAATCCATTAATCGCTTTGGATACTAACAGACACACGTACGCAAAACTAACTCACGAAAAATTAAAACAATGCAAACAAATAAATACAAATTACTTGTGCGAACAAATCTTTCTAATAAGAAATGTAAAAACCGACCCGTTATGCGAAATAGATGTATATATAGAAAATGACAACTGTTATAACAATTGTAAAATTAAATACATAACAATAAAAAATAGCATATGGATAGCCTTAAGCAATTCATATTCTTGGCTATATTCCACACCAGCGAAACAAACTATTACAATTTCATGCAAAAATAATAAAGAAACGCGTACAACCATTACAAATACAGGAAAAATAACGTTATCAGACAATTGCAAAATAGTCACATCAGACGCGACAATAAAATCGACAAGCACCAATAAGGGAAAAGAAATAAAAACGTATCTACCAAAATATAACATTACACTACTAAGCGAAACTTTCAAGGCAAATAAGACAGAAAAAATAAAATTAAAAGTTATACAAGACGCAACAGACCTGACAGAATTAACAAAGAAATTAAATGACATGAAAAACGAAATAAGCAATAACGAGATACCTTTTTTTCAACAAAAACACTTTGTATATCCTGTATTAATTAGCAGCTCATTAATAATAATCATTGTTATCGCAACAATAATAATTGTATTAAGAAAGAAAAAACAAAATGAAATAATAACTCACGCAATGTAGATCGCGCCGTTAGAATAAGCGAAAGTATTCGATTCTAAGCAAACGATTATACCAAAAAATGTATCGGAAAAAACAAAAAATTATGTAAAAAGCGAAAACTTCGTACCTCCGTTTTCTTTTAATAACAGGGGGGGGGATGTTGTAGCCAGGTCTACAACAATAATAAAAGTAGTCCGCATGGCAACAAAATTAGGTCGCATGAATCTCGAAAAGTCTTTCGAAAGATGACACAAATGTGTGACCGCCGAAATTGCGAGCAGTCTTTCGAAAGACCGCGAAATGCATCGCGAGAACATTGCGAAAAAGCCTATCAGCAAATTCCTAAATTTGATGATCAAACCGAGCGTAATATTGATTAATCAATATCACGCAACCGATCGACGCAATCGATCAGAATGCTGATCGGGCATCGATCAGACTATATAACCGGTTACACAAGACGGAATAGATAGAGTCGGGAATCAATCAAGCATAACGTGTCATTCGGAATCGTTATTATAATTATCTCGCAAGATAATACACGAGCGAAGTTCACGCGAGCCGTACTATCAACGTCTCAGGTGACATATTCGGTCGACGGCCGCCAGAGTAACGCGATACGCGCCCGCCGTTTAACCGTGTGTGAAAGAAATAAAATAAGCAATACTAAATCCAAGAAATTGTGCAATTGTTAAATAAACCAAGTAACATAAAGAAAGTGTGTTAGTGATTTCAAGAAGATTTCCTTCCATTCTTTTGATCCTGCTCGGAGTCCCAACTCCTTAGGCTTAACGAACCCGACTATCTCTAAAATTAATGTTGTAGCCCATTCGGGGTACAACACGTGGTATACGTTATCGCGCGGATTGCGTGAATTTTTTGTCTGCTCGAGGCTCGGGAGGCTCGGGCTGAGCGCTTGGTTGGCTGACTCGCTGTGTAGTCACGATGTGTTTCTTTGGGTGGGAGTCTGATTAGCTCCCTCGTTCAATATCTACTTAATCGCTTCTCTCGATATCTAATGCGCTCGCCTTAATCTTCTATAACTTACGCAATTCGCATATTGGTGACGTAGCGCTGGCTGTTGCGGTAGGTCGCTGCTTTTCCGGTTCACTGATACGCTCGGCGTTGTCGCTCTACCGGCTCTTCCTCACCGCAGGGATCAGCCTCCTTTCCGGTCTTCTCCTTGAATTTCGGTCGTTTGCCTTTTCCAGATGACTGGATGCTGCTGCGAAACGATCCCACCGCTGCTACCAGAAATGTTGTGCGAGTTGTTTCGGGGGTCGACCAGGGAGTCGGCATGATGGAAGCACTCAACACTTTATTTGCTTGTCAATAAATTTTATTAAAATGACACAGGTTGTCCTTCTTAATTTGAACCGCGACAGATGTGACGGCAAGACAAATCTCAATGAGTCCCCGTTCTCGTACCGGTCTCCCGTTTTTATCCCGTTTCAGGCGGCCAGTCTTTGCAGCGTAATCGAAAGGTTCGTCAGCGTTCGCGGAATATTTCTGGGTCGCGCGGCGGCTTTCCGCGTAAGAGCCGCGCAATCCGGTTAGCGATTGCTTCACGTGGAGCGATTACAAAAGTAAATACGCGATTAGTACTGCAGTTTGGCGGTCACTATCGCTTAACAAAATAATAATCGTCGGATGAGGTATCGCTTGCCGCAATTCGCTTCGTCAGCGGTGGGCGCGATTGCGTTCTTGGCGCTCGCGACAATATATACAATATATATATATTCATACAAAATTTTGATTAACTTATTAATTGTTTTAATAATACAGACATAATGACAATTATATAATGCATCTGATATATTTCATAACTTCTAAAAAGCCTCTAATCTTTCTTTACATATTATCAAGATTTAAGGTTAATTATTATGTATGATTGCAATATGTAAAATTCGGAAGAGTTAGGAGAACGAATATCTCGCGTACTGCAGTAGACTACATATATTATTTGATATAAAATAAAAAATGCTATTAAACGCAGTGATAAGAACAGTACATTAAATATTATCAATTTCAAAACGGTCAATCGGAATAATGATTATCGAACCGTGATCAATGACTATGGACAATCGGGACGATGGTTAATCAGGACGGTGGTTAATTGCAACGTAATCAATATCAACGTGGTCAATCGCAACATGGTCAATCGCAACGTGGTCAATTGGGACTGTGGTCAATATTAATGTGGTCAAACGTGATGCTCCCGATTCCTTGAGTGTAGCGCGCGTGTGACCCAGAACATCTAAAGTCATCACAGACTTATTATTCCTCAATTTCGTGCGGTTAAAAGCCACCTGTCTCTCTAAGAAGATTTGTTTGTACGTTGGTAGTAAAAACCCGCCAGCCGAAGCCGGGGGCCTTCGCGATACCATAAGGTACGCCTATTTAGCAGGCTAGAGTCTCGTTCGTTATCGGAATTAACCAGACAAATCGCTCCACCAACTAAGAACGGCCATGCACGCCTGGGTTGAATTTACAATAAAATAATTAGATTTACTTTAATTTAAAAGTTGATAGTTTAGTGAATACAAAGTATCTCTATAGTGCCACGTCGTTCGAGTAGCCTTTGATAATATTTGCTGTATTCGTTGTATTTGAGATTTTCGCGGCGCAGTCGGGCAGTGAATGCGACGCAGTATATTCGCGGAATAGCGCGTGGATCGGGTACGCAACGCATTGCTAGGCAACCGGGCCCGCGTGTTGTCAAACAGGTTTGGACGCACGGGTTGTTAAGCAACCGCAGACGCTTTCGCTACATGTATTTTCGCGTATGTTAAAGAAAAGGTCCGAGATCGCTCCGACTCCACTCTTCACGGGAGAGGAGATAACGATACCGCAAGCGCCCGATATCCTGCAGGAGTAAAACCCGAGAACACTCCGATTTTTCGTGAAAGGATAGAACGTGAATACTGAGAACGCTCGGTATTCGGTGCGAGAATATTCTTGCGTTGTTCATATCGGATCGGAAGCAAACGAGTTGGATGATCGGACAAGTCTGATTCTTTTCCGCAAAAATCGCCGGATTTATATATCTATTATATACCTGTGTGCTAACGCGTCAACACGCGATTTGTTAATATAGTTTAAAAACAGCTGATCTGTCATGCCGTCGGTGCGTGACAGATCAGCAGCGCGCGTGCGTTCGCTCGATTGGAGTCAGGAATGTTCGGACGGCTCCGAATGGAGTGGACCGTGCGCTAGTAACGGAGCTTTTACATATGTTCCGTTACACATGATTATAAAACTATAGCACAAGAATGATTAATACGTTAATCGCGCCTCCTGCGAACAGGCACTACATAAGCTCACGCGCTGCGTGTTGCTTTCGTTCTCGGCGATACCTTCGACAGACAGGCAACGCATTAAATAACTGTCGTATTAATAAATAAACTGACATTCGTCATTGATATTTGGCTTGGTTTGTGGATAAAGCATTGTCGCGGTCTGTATATATATCTTTATTTCTAAAACATTCATGCATGGATGATGCCTCTAGTAACGGGACACGCATTGGAACATTTCGTGCGAATGCTTCTATTGCTTCTGTATTATAAGATACAAAATTGTAAGTTATTAAAATTGTGTTAACTTTTAAGCTCATATAACGAAACACATAATATTTATATTGTAATGTTATATTTTACTATGCAATTATAAAAGTGTTGATATTTTAAATATTTACCACTATGAAACTGGAGTAACAAAATGATTAATGCGTTAATTGTGTCTCCGGCGGACAAGCACTACATAAATCCGTGAGCAGCGTGCCACTTTCGCACAGTTCAAAGTCCGCTCCCGGCGTATTGCTTTCGCTCTCAGCGGTACTTCCGATGTAGTCGCATGATAAAGCGCGCGGCGCGTTGCTTTCGTACGACGTGGCGTGTACGGTCATTCGTGCGTTAAAATCCGTTCGCGGCGTGTCGCTTTCGCACATGTTAAAGTCCGCTCGCGGCGTATTGCTTTCGCACGACGTGGCACGCACGGCCGGTCGTGCGTTAAAATCTGCTTGCAGTGTGTTGCTTTCGTACACGTTAAAATTCGCTGGCGGCGTGTTACTTTCGCAAACGTTAAAGTCCGCTCGCGGGGTGTTGCTTTCGCATGACGTGGCGCGCACGGCCATTCGCCTATGTCTGAAGGATCTGATGGTCCTGGTATACGTAATCTTTGGGTATGTACTCTGTAAGGGGGAAATCCCAAGTTTGGACCCCGATTCTAGCGAAGGGAAGTACTCGCGCGAAGTAGCCGCACGACATCCCGGTATTACTGGAGGGCTAACCACCTCCCAGATTTTTGATACGGTTGCAACTATGACTCTCTTAAGGTAGCCAAATGCCTCGTCATGTAATTAGTGACGCGCATGAATGGATTAATATTTCCACTGTCCCTATCTACTCTCTCCTGTGGTGCATCACCTTGTCGTGGTGGGACTTGCGAGTCTCGATGATCCTTGAAGCCATGCCGGCGGGGGTTAATCCCCTGACCTTTTGACCCACCACTCTCGTGGGAACAATATGAAGAAACTGAAATTAAAAGCAAACAATTTAAAACCAAAATCAAATGCAAAACCTAAGACGATTACGTCAGACATATCGGAACATGTTAAGGATTCTTTTGCAAAGAGGGGCTCAGTCCATCGATCTCTTCCAACAATTCGCAGAGCTTCATCAAAATTCAAAAAATTCAATAGAATCGACTCTTACTTCTGAAGTTGTGGATACTGATGAATATTTTTACTCTTCCAGCTAGCGATAATCCAGATCGACAGCCGCTCTCTGATGCTGTGCTATTCGAGATTAATATTGACGAATTTAGTACAACTACGGGACGACTCATGAGCCAGAGGCAATAAGTTCAAGTATTGTAGTGATAATGTCCTAGCTGAAAGAGTCAAATTGGAATAATTTCTCTTTAATGAAAACAATAAAATTTCTAAAAGTGCCATAAAGTACATTCTTTCAAAGTGGATGGTCCTAGAAGGTAAACTGCAAGAAGAAATCTCTGAGAGAGAAAAGCTGTTGAATACTTATCAGATATGTCAGAGGAGTCCTGTGATGTCCTATTCTCAGGTTGCCGCTGCGGGTCCCTCATGGCCTGGTCCTATGGTCCTGTAACAGAAAAAAGAAAAATTAGTAAGGAAACATCAGAAATAATTTTAGTCAAACCAGAAGGAGACAAAGATCAAAGGAGTAATGTGGAAATAAAGAAGACTATTATAAATCAGCTTGAAGCTATTAGAAACAAAATTAAGGTTAAGAGAATAAGGCAAATGAATCAAAGTGGTATAATCATTGAAGTTGATAATAAGCAAGATGTGGAGTTACTAAAGTTGAATTTAATAAAGTAGGTTTAAGAACAGAGAAGCCAAAGAGAGTTAATCCTTCGATCATTATTTACGATGTTGGGAAGGATTACAGGTTGAAGATCTTAAACAAGATTTAATTCAAAAGAATTTTTATAACCTACAAGTTGAAGAACGCACAATAGTATTAACTTCGAAAATATGAAGTTTCGTTACAACTTTGGATCGAAGGACAATCGAGTAAACTGGATTCAGATTCCTAGTAAGCATTTCCATCACTCACCGTCACATTTATGCGAATTATGTGATAATAACCATGTTAAGAAAGACTGTGATAAAAAAAAGACTATTTATTGTACATTAATTGTTTTGAGGTTAAAAGAAGGGACAGCACAAACATCTCGTTAAGAATAGAGTATATCCTGAATTTATGACGAAACGACGTATTTTCGACGAAAACAAGTCGAAATATATAAAAACAAGAATGGCTCTAAAGATTGCACAAGTTAATGTGCAAAGGTCAGCCGGTGCTGTTAATCTTGAAATTTTAATTCGAGAACTGCAAATTGATGTCTTGTGTATTCAGGAGCCGTATTCATTAAAAAAAAGAGGATATATTTCTCAAAATATACGCATTCTGCAACCGATAGTTAACCTATGGACAGCAGCAGTGGTAGCCAATAAGAAACTTGAGGTTCTTCATCTCTCGCAATTTGACACTTCGCATATCCTTTGTTTTCAAATAACATCCGAGCAAATGAAGTTTTGCATTATTAACGTGTATTGTCAATTTGCTCTGTTTATAGATCTAGATCTTTTAAAATAAAATTGAAAAAATGCTTAAGAACCTAGGTCCAAAGAAAGTTATTATTACGATGGATGCAAATGCCAAGTCAGATTTATGGTTTTCTGGTGATAACGTTTGTGGTGAGTGTGGAAAACAAATTGAGGAGTTTCTAATAGTCAATAAACTCCATGTTATTAATCGAATATGTGAAGTTCTCATTTTCTTTTCTCCTAATATCCAATCAAATATTGATATTACCGTTGCAAGTGAAAATTTCTAAGAATACATTGTAAACTGGACAGTAACTTTGGACTGTACAACAAGCACAATTTGATTATATTTAATGTTAAATCGAATGAAAGTTTCACAAGAAGGTTTATTAAAATGAATTCATATAATATTAAGAAGGCTAATTGGAATTGTTTTCGTGATTGCTTAGATCTCCTGTATACGCCTGACGTCATTGATAAGTAGCGAGAACCCCCGTTCTACGATCAAATTGTTCAATAATCTGATTAATAAGTCATGTGATACCGCAATCCCTAGAAAGAAACCATGCAACAGAGCTGTTCCGTGGTGGAATGAGCATTTAACAAGATTGAGGCCGATCTTAATCGGGCTAAACGACAATATTTTAGAGCTAAAAAATTATATTTGACTGATCTTACAGACACTGTCAAATCCACATACTATAAATTAAGAAATGAATACGTAGCTTCGATTAGAAAGGCCAAACAGGATCGTGGGGATTTCGTCACTCGTGAAGTAGATAAAGACCCATGGAGTATTCTGTATAAAATAGCTCGGGATAAAATCAAAAAGGAAGAGGTTATGTCTTCGTTGATCTCCGAGGATGGTCTTGCCACCAATACTTGGATGGAAATCGCGGGCGTATTGACGAATAAGTGCATTTCCAATCGATAATAAAGAAAATGAAACTAATGTTCATAATGAAATGCTGTGTTCCATCCAAATTTACTAAAACTTGAATCTCGAACAGGAATTTTTTTTTCAACCAATTAGATATTGTAATAAAAAAGCTTAGGTACCGCACAACCCTGGAATCGATCGATTTTGTTCGAAAATTATTAAAGCAATTTGGCAGTACTCCCCTTCTTTGGGATTAATCAACAATTGTTTTCAGAATAGCCAATTCCCGGAGCTTTGGAAAACTGCTCAATTAAAAATTATTTTAAAGAATCAGGACAAAAAAAGGCCTTGTTAGCTCCTATAGACCGATTTCGCTTCTTCCTACGATGAGTAAGGTCTACGAAAGAGTTTTATTGCATAGATTCCAAATGGCATACTCTGGGCGTGGTCTGGATTCGACTAAGCAGCATGGCTTAAAACTTGGTAAATCAATTGAAAGTGCGATTCTTCAGTTTAGAGAGAATATAACTTCCTTAGCAAAGAAATATGTAATTGCTCTTTTTATAGATATCAAAGGTGCCTTTGATAATCTTTGATGGCCTGCTATTATTCATAGATTAGTACTCGCAAACTGTAGTTCACATTTAATTAATATAGCGAAATCATATTTTAGTAAAAGAAAGATTATCATTAAATCAAAATATGAGACTTTGAATCGTCTTGTGGAAAAGGGGTGCTCCCAGGGATCGGTTCTGGGCAATAGCATGGAATTGGCGTATGGATTCCCTGCTTGGCCAAATAGAGAACGACGTTTCTGAGGAAGAAGTTGATGTGGTTGCATATGCGGAGTTGATATGGTCTTTTTATTCAAAGCACATACCAGAGCAGCGCTAGAGAAAATCGCAAATCAAATCGTTGATATATTAATGAATTAGTGCTTGCTACATAAATTGAGAATCTCCTCACAAAAAACAATCGCAATGCTGATGAAAGAATCTCTCAGTCAAGGAAGAAATCCCATTAAATTATTAAAATAAACGGTACTAAGATTAAATATGTAACACAAGTTAGATATCTTGGAGTTATTTTGGATAATAAAATGAGCTTTATTCAACACGCAAAATTCTTTCGAAGTAAATTAGTTAATTTTATAATGTGTATAAAAAGAAAGCTAGCTAGGCAAGAATGGGGAATAAAGTTTCACGCTAAAAGGATTTTATACAATATGTGGCTGTTCCGATTGCATTGTACGCGTCTGCTGTTTGGTATGACAGAGTCTGTCATACACATGTTAAAAGACACTTACTGGCGGCGCAGCGCGCCCTACCCCTTACTAATGCGGCGAAGACTACTTCTACAGTAGCGATGCAAGTAATAGGCGGTAGAGTTCCACTGGATTTAATTATAGTTGAAAGAGGTCTAAAAAGTTCTATAAGACATGGACGATCAGTGGCATGGGAGGAGTATAGATGCGGAAATACTGACAATAATAGTGAATTCAATATTCACGTGGAATTTAGCAAAATTGATCGAGAGATAATTTCTGTCTGGCAGCGAAGATGGGATCGAGATGCGCACGGCAAGCACACTTATCTTTTTATTAAGAGCGTTAATTTCGCTGCTGAAAACGAATGGTTCCGTCCAAATCAACGATGTACATCCATCTTGACAGGATATGGATCAATAAATTTATTATATGCAAAAGGGACGGAACATGATATTTGCCCAACATATAAGTTATCGAAAGAAACTGTAGATCATATAATTCTGTTTTGTGCGGGATATCATCATCTTAGATATAATGGTTTAGAGAGGTATCAGAAAGGGATACTTTGAAAAAACTAAGAAGGACTTTAAATAATTATTTATATAATTATTAATTTGAATTGTACATAGAAGAACTTTATAAAATACGGAATCAAATGATTTTGGTATACAACTTGATATTACTCTGCTTAATTTGATACGTGTACAAGTTGTGTGAGCAGTTAAGTTGACGAATGAATTTTTCTGAATTGGCTTATACTGGGGCAGTTTGACAGTCCCATGGTGGTTTTGTTGGGTATTTTTCTTTTACTTTAACGAGTGATTTGTCTAAAGCGTCCTTTGTTTCCGATATTAAATCCTTCTTTAAACTATTTGTTTGTTTATTTAATTTTATTTATTTATTTATCTAATATATTTTGTATTTTGCTTATACTGTTGTTCTTTGTTTCTATACATTTTTCATGTGTTTGTTCGTCTATTTGTTAATCTATTGACACAATATATAGTAGAAGATCCGCCTCCACGGGACAGAAATGGGGAACGTTGTGGTTGACTTCCGCGGCGGCTAAGAGACTTAAGAGAATAAATATGAATGAATGAATGAATAAATTAATGAATCTGCATAATGCAAATTCGATTAACATGATTCTGAAATAACTGTACCTAAATAGACGAAACAGTTAACCTAAATACAATAAACTTAAAATAATCTTTAAATACAATAAACTTAAAATGATCTTTAAAAATGTATAAAATGTGATAAAGTACGTTTGAATGTTTGAAATATTTTGAGATGAAAGATAATATATACTTTAAATATATGCTTTAAATCGGCTAAAGTAAAAGAATTTAAAAGAAATAAAAGACTACAACATTAATAAATTAGAATTTAAAATGTATGGAATAGAGGGATGAAAAGAAGAGTATACATTAAGATTTTAAATTTGAGATTCTTAGATGAAACAAGACAAGAACAAACAAAAAGATACGTTAAATTATCCCAATATACATTTAATTGAATTACATAAATGTGAAATTAGACGGCAATGAGTTTTTGCTCGAGCTGCAAAAGAATTTGTCGAAAAATGAATGAACGAATGAATGAATGTTTCTATCTATTATCTTTCCTACTATATTTCCTACTACTATGTTTCCTACCTACTATCTAGCGAAACTGCCAAGGGAACGGGCTTGGAAAAATTAGCGGGGAAAGAAGACCTTGTTGAGCTTGACTCTAGTCTGATACTGTAAGGAGACATGAGAGTATAAATGGGAGATGGCAACATCGCCAGTGAAATACTACTACTTTCATCGTTTCCTTACTTACTCGGTTGAGCGGAGCGCATACCCCGAGGGCTTCATGCCCCGGCGGTCATAGTGTTCTAGAGCTAAGTATTAGAGCGGCGTGAGACCTCGGCCGATCGCCATTAATACTCCAGCGTGATCCGATTCGAGGACACTCGTGGGGAGTTTGATTGGGACGGTACATTTGTCAAAAGAACAAAAGCTGACTTGATCTCGATGTTCAGTACGCATAAAGACTGCGAAAGCAGTCTTGGCCTATTGATCCTTTTGGCTTGAAGAATTTTCAGCAAGAGGTGTCAGAAGAGTTACCACAGGAATAACTGGCTTGTGGAGGCCAAGCGTTCATAGCGACGTCGCTTTTTGATCCTTCGATGTCGGCTCTTTCTATTATTGCAAAGCAGAATTCGCCAAGGATTTTTCACTCGCCAACAGAGAAACAGAGAACATGAGCTGGGTTTAGACCGTCGTGAAACTGGTTAGTTTTACCCTACTGATGATTAGTCACTGCGATAGTAATCCTGCTCACTACGAGAGGAACCGCAGGTTTGGACATTTGGTTCACGCACTCGGTCGAGCGGCTGGTAATGCGTGAACCAAAGTAGTGCGAAGTTACCATCCGTAGGATTATAGAGGAACGCTTCTAAGGCCGTATCCTCTCTAGATAGCAATGATGGCAATGATGATCAAAGATGGTAATGATATCTCCACGAGTCTCGTGAGTCAAAAGGCTCAAAACAAAACACTACTAGGCGGCCGGTCCACGGGCCGGTCGTCGCACGAGCCTGGTTTGCCATATGGCGCCATCGCCCATCGTCAGAATCCTACCAACATGACGATACAGCATCTAACGGTCGAACATGAGTTTCACGAGATCGATGTCAAGACTCGGAATCTGTCTATAGACGACTTAGGTACTTGGCGGGGTGTTGTACTCGGTAGAGCAGTTACTACGCTGCGATCTGTTGAGACTCAGCTTGAGAATTCGTCTTGTTGGTTAAACGAGGCCCCACGCGCCCGATCCGCTCGCGGCGCACTGTCATGCGAAAACAACACGCCGCGAACGGACTTTAACGCACGAACGGCCATGCGCGTCATGTCGTGCGAAAGCAACACGTCGCGAGGGAACTTTAACGTTTGCGAAAGCAACACGCCGCGAGCGGGCTTTAACGCACGAACAGCTGTGCGCGTCACGTCGTGCGAAAGCAATATGTCGCGAGGGAACTTTAACGCACGAACGACTGTTCACGCCACGTCGTGCGAAAGCAACACGCCGCGAGCGGACTTCAACGCACGAACGGCCGTGCGCGCCACGTCGTGCGAAAGCAGCATGTCGCGAACAGACTTTAACATTTGCGAAAGCAACACACCGCCAGCGAATTTTAACGTGTGCAAAAGCAACACGCCGCGCGCGGACTTTATCGTTCGACCCAGTCGGAGGTATCGCTCGAGCGAGCATCCGAAGGTGTCGCCGAGAGTGAAAGCAACATGCCGCACGCGGACTTTATCGTGCGAAACCATCGGAGGTACCGCCCGAGCCCATCGAAGGTATCGCCGAGCTCGTCGGAGGTACCGCCGAATCCGTCGGTGTTCCTTAGGTCCGTTTTTGGCCGTCTGGACGCCCGATTTTGTTTGAGGTCATCTCTTTTTATTCGACGCATCTCGTATGTGCGGTCGTTGCGTCGCTGTCGACCCGTTCGGATCGATCGTCATAATCGGATCGTTCACAGCGATTAAGTCTCGTGCGCCTCATCTGACCGACGCTCGCGCCTATAAGCGGCCATGCGTAAGGCCGTCCGTCGCCGACCATTTGGCCGGACGATTAGGTACTATAAGAGGTGCGGTGCGCTCAGCGACCGGGCGTTACCGGATTATCGTGCGGATGCGTTTGGCATGCATCGCACGTTCAGTACGATGTGTCACGGCTCTCCTGAGTCGTGCCATTAGAAATTATATTTTTAAACACAGCAATTTTGCCACAAGTTGGCGTTGTAAGATCGAATAGCTCCTATGTGGCGCGCACTGTTTATCAGTATTAATTGCGCGATCTTCCCTCATTCGTAAACGAACACGGAAATCGTCGCTTACCGAGCACTTACTGAACTCCTACCGAGTGCAGAAAATGAGAGATCGCTCTTCACGCGTACTTGTAAATCGTAGCAAAAATTTTTGACCGTGCTTAAACGAACCGACGATTCATTCCTCGGTGTCTAAGCATCACGCCGTCGATCTAGCGTCAGGACGACGCGGCTATACGCCGCTACTTTGGGAGAATGAGAACAGCATGATCTTTATAACAAATATGATCTTTATAAGATAATTTTAACGGAGTAGAGCTCCAAGGAGTGTTTATCTTCAGCTGTATATATATTGTGATAGAAAGTGTCGCCGATCGGTTTGAGGGCGCCGGCGACAATATAATAATAGCACGTCGAGAGTATCTCGAAACGAAGGGCGCTCGTCACATTCGCGGACGTGATAGAGCGCGCGTCGTTCCACACGAGCGACCGAACTCACGAAGTTCCCTGGTTGATCCTGTCAGTAGTCATATGCTTGTCTCAAAGATTAAGTCATGCATGTCTCAGTGCATGTCGAATGAAACCGCGAATGGTTCATTAAATCAGTTAGATTGCACCCACATTTTCTTGGATAACTGTGGTAATTCTAGAGCTAATACATGCAAAACAGAGTGACTGAGCCGACCAGTGATGAGAGGGACACTTTTATTAGATCAAAATTAATCGGTGGCGAGCGGTCTCTGTCCGTCCACCGTTTTAGTGACTCTGAATAACTTTATGCTTATCGCAGGGTTTTAGCACTCACGACGCATTTTTCAAATGTCTGCCTTATCGACTGTCGATGGTAGGTTCTGCGCCTACCATGGTTGTAACGGGTAACGGGGAATATATGTATATATGTATATTGTGATATATGTATATATGTGTATCATTGTATTGTTGACGTGTTATTTTAAACACATTATTGGCGATAAATATCATATGCCTCGGTAGTCGAAAGGATAAGATGCCTGCCCGGTAAGCAGGAGATTCAAGTTCGATTCCTGGCTGAGATATTTTTTCGCAAAATAATTACGAATTTTCACGACTGGTTCGTGGTCGGGCTTCGTCGTGACGCACACTCTCCCTTTTTATTTGAGTATTATCTTCTTAGAGAGACAGGCAGTTTCTAGCCGCAGAGTGATTGAGCAATAATAGGTCTGTGATGTCCTTAAATGTTAAAATGGTTTCGTTTTCTCGCGCGGATAGTCGGTTACCAGGAGGGGGAACCGAGGACATTGGAGACAGAGATTTGGTTATTGATTCGAGTCAGCTGTTAGGCGAAAATTATATTGTAACAATTGTTTATTCAATTAAAGAAAGACTAACAGTGGGTAGTGCAATGGAATGCACAAATCTTCGCGAATAAAATTGGCCGTGAACGGGCAAGACGGCGATAGGGCCATGTTTATTGTTGTGACGTGTTGTAATGAAGTATCGTTCCAGCAGTCGGCGCGATACTGGGCGATATTGGGCGCTGCGCGGAACTCGGTGGCGCGGGGTCGCACGTGTTCGTAGCGAACCTTTAAATCTTCGGAGCGCGTGCCTCGTTTAAAGCGCGTGCGGACGTTGTCGCGAGGGTGAAGTTTTTGCGAGGTGTTTGGACTGTTCAGATTTCGGAGAACGGGTGGACCCGTTTCCTGCCGAGAGAGCTCGGCTGAGGAGTGTACTCTTCGGGGAGTGTACTCTTCGTCTGTCTCGAGAGTGCCGAGTGAACTCGGCCAGCCGGGAAAAGCTCCAGTTATGAAGGTGAAAGTGTCGGTGTCGAGTGAATTCGGCCGACCGGGGTGTATCCTGATGCTCGGAATCGATCGGTGATATCGGGGGGGGGGGGAATCCCGATACATGGCAGTGGAGTTCGGAGATGGCGGAATCGGATGCGCTGGGGAAAGCAGCTCTCGATTTGCCATGAAAGGTTTCGGAGACGGCTTTCGGCCAAGCGAACTTGGCGCATTGGGGAGAACCCCAACAGAACTCAGGCTTTTTACCAGATTCGGTTCGGATACTCGCTTTCCTTGAGACATGCTTGCTGTCAGAAGGCAAGCGTAAAACAGGATGATCTTCTGTGCAGAGCGATGCTTTTTATACCCGAGATTGACCTCGGTATTTTTTGATCGGATCGGTCGGATTGATCGATCTCGGGATTAGCATTTCTCTCCCCAAAAGCAGAGAAAAGGATCGGATATAATTGGTTTTTTGGGATGATAAGGATTCGGAGCGAGGGATGTGAAAGAGTAGGAAAGGAATTCGGTGGTACGGCACGGCACGGGATCGGTTACGCGCTTTTACCAGACACGGTTATGGCGCGGTGTCGGTGCGGCGCAGAACATTAACGCTCGGTGGTACGGCGCGTGGTGAGGTGCGGGATACCACCAGTAGCGCTTGCTGGTGCGGTGCAAGGGGAATACCACGAATACAGTTCTTGTTTACGCAGTATTCCCGTGCTCTGCTCCGATGCTTCAAAGTTTGCGAATGTAGAAGATTAAAAAGGGAGGCATAAATGTCTCTTGCGGCCACTGCTGCACTCCGCCTGATAGTCGGCGGTCTCCGACGGATGGGAGAAAGTCGGAGGAGGAACGGAGCGGAGGGATGCGCTCCGTTATAATGTTCTGGGCCGCACGCGCGCTACACTGAAAGAATCAGCGTGTTCACTGGT
Source organism: Pogonomyrmex barbatus (assembly GCF_055798465.1). Classification (NCBI taxonomy): domain Eukaryota; kingdom Metazoa; phylum Arthropoda; class Insecta; order Hymenoptera; family Formicidae; genus Pogonomyrmex; species Pogonomyrmex barbatus. Next base: position 338,674 of record NW_028297123.1, read on the forward strand.
CGAAAGGCCCGGATAACCCGCTGAACCTCCTTCGTGCTAAAGATTGGGGCTTGCAATTGTTCCCCATGAACGAGCAATTCCCAGAGTCATAAGTTCGCGTTGATTACGTCGCTGCCCTTTGTACACACCGCCCGTCGCTACTATCGATTGAATGATTTAGTGAGGTCTTCGGACTGGTGCGCGGCAATGTCTCGGCATTGCCGATATTGCTGGAAAGATAACCAAACTTGATCATTTAGAAGAAGTAAAAGTCGTAACAAGATTTCCGTATGTGAACATGCGGAAGGATCATTAACGTTACGGAGGTCCTACTCTGCCATCGGTCTCCAGATACACAGGAGAAAAACACCGAGCGCAACAGTTGGCGGCCTACTGTAAGTCTACTGTAAGTAGAAGGAACAGACAGTACGAGGTATGAAACAGGAGGAATTGACTGGCTTGTCGCCGCGGATGTGCCGGGACGCGTCGCGCCGTTCCATCGTTCTCTGGAGACATAGGAGATGACAGGTCGAGAGCGGACCGGTCCCTGAGCGCGTCCGTGCATCCAGAGACTGCGCATCATCCGAGCGCGCATTTCTCTCAGGGTGAGACATCTCCGATCCTATCCTGCTTAATGATATAATACAACGAGAGGTCTTAACTGACAATCTCTCTCTCGCCGTGGTTTCGCCGCATGTGGCCGCCCGCGTTTCGCTCTCGCGACGCCGAGAGCCGCAACGCGTGGGCGCGCCGGCCTCGCAACCGAGTCTAGATGGGTAACCTACTCGAAATCCGTCCGACGGGTTCGTCGAGCGCGGCCGATCGAACGTTCCGAAAAGGAACGTCGACGGCGACGGTGATGACGGATGTCTTCGCGGCAGTGGAACCCGACCGTCGGCGGACTTCACGGAAGCGTGTCGCCTCGCGCGCCGCCTCTTGCTCGAGCTTGACTTCAAGCGCGGCGCCAGGCGCGAGCCGATAGTAACCTACACGATGAAGCGAGCGCACGAGCGCCGCTTCTCGAGGACACTACGTGAGAACCACTGGCGTCGGGAGCCCGATGGTTTTTCAATGATTTCCGTCCCGGCCTATCGCCTCGCACTATGAGACGCTTCCCGTAAAAGTTTCCGTCGGGATGATGGTCGAGTCTCTCGCGGCCCGTCGCCGGTTTCGATCGTGCCGTAGTAACGGGGCGGCGGTCCGCGCGTGCTCGGATGCGCGACCAGGCTGATCGAAGTCATCACGCTCGCGCTTCGGAGGAACGAGAGAATTCCGGACAGCGAACGTAGATATGCAAATCACGTTGGAACTGTGTACCTTTAAATCGCGTTCTCCATGGAGACGCGAGGAGAGGAGGGAAAATGCAATAACCCTGAACGGTGAATCACTTGGCTCGTGGGTCGATGAAGGACGCAGCTAATTGCGCGTCAACTTGTGAACTGCAGGACACATGAACATCGACATTTCGAACGCACATTGCGGTCCACGGATACAATTCCCGGATCACGCCTGGCTGAGGGTCGTTTTCGAGTATCCAGAGACTGCTTGCGTCCGCGCTCGCGCGCCTCGCCTCGCGTCGGCGACCGGGCGACGGCGGTATCTCCGTCCCAAATAAGAAGGGAGGGTGTGCGTCACGGCGGGGCCCGACAACGAACCAGTCGTGAAAACTCGTAATTATTTTGCGAAAAAATATCACCTCAACCAGGAATCGAACCTGGATCTCCTGCTTACCGGGCAGGCATCTTATCCTTTCGACTACCGAGGCATGTGATAATATTTATCGCAAATAACGTGTTTAGAATAACACGTCAACAATACAATGATACATATATATATATATATATATTACAATATACATATATACATGTATTCTTTTCAAATCCCCACGACCGGTACTCCAGAGAGATGATGGTCCTATTCTCTCGATGGATGCAAGTCGGACTGCAGCGGCGACACCCTCCAACGCCATTGGCAAATATACAAATAATCCTCCTGGAGCACGACAGGAGAGATTGCATCAAGCATGGCTCGAGCCCCCGAATAAGAAGGGAGGGTGTGCGTCACGGCGGGGCCCGACCACGATCGTTGGACGTTCGTATACCACACGAAAGATGCGACAGTGGCGAGAGACGCAGCGGGAACCCTTTGCGCGCACGCATGAGGCCACCGGTTCCGCCAGGCTCTTCCGCCGCGCGCACGCCGGCTGGGCGTCGTCCGAAATGACGTTGATACGTGACGAAGGCTGACCGGAGCGCCGAGTGAACGGGTGCGAGAATAGAGAAGGAGAAGCGCCCTTCCGCGAGAGCGAAACCAGGCACTCCCTACATTGTTGCAGGTCTCCCCCGCGTTGCTCGCGGAGATTCGATTCTTGCCTTACCTTCCGCGAGGATCGCGAGCCAACCGAGTGTCCGAGTCCACGAAGTTTCTATCTCTCTCTCGAGCGAGAGAGCAGAAACGCGACCTGGGACCAGCACGCTTCGTCGTATACTCGTTACGAACCCCGTCGTCCGCCCGAACTGTCACCCACACTGACTTTGACGACCTCAGAGCAGGCGAGATTACCCGCAGAATTTAAGCATATTACTAAGCGGAGGAAAAGAAATTAATCAGGATTTCTATAGTAGCGGCGAGCGAATAGGAAAGAGCCCAGTATCGAATCCCGCGGTTCCGCCGCAGGGAAATGTGGTGTTTGGGAGGGTCCGCTTATCCCAAGGTTTCGCGTCCAAGTCCGTCTTGAATGGGACCACTTATCCGCAGAAGGTGCCAGGCCCGTAATGATTGATGCCCGTCTCGGGAGGATCTCTCCTTAGAATCGGATTGCTTGAGAATGCAGCTCTACGTGGATGGTAAACTCCATCTAAGGCTAAATATGACCACGAAACCGATAGCGAACAAGTACCGTGAGGGAAAGTTGAAAAGAACTTTGAAGAGAGAGTTCAAGAGTACGTGAAACTGTTCAGGAGTAAACCTAAGAAACCCAGAAAAGCCAGAAAAGGACGAACGGAGAGATCGTCAGCGACGCTAGCATCAGTGTGCGATGTCCCGCGGAGCCCTCGCGGCTCGCGAGCGGGCACGCCGATGTCCGACGTTCGTAGTCGTGCACTACTTCTAGTAGAACGTCGCTGGGTGTCGGTCTACGGCCCGGGTATGGCGGCTAACGCGATAAAACGACACGCGCCAAACCCCCGGCCGGCTGCCCGGCGGTACGCACAAGATATCAGGCCGCACGCTTCACAAACGAAACAAGTGTCGAGACCGTTGCAAGCGCGCACCACGGTATACGAAAACAACGGATCTAGCGCCGTCACCGTGCCTGATCCGCTGTTGATCATATGGTTAACCTTTCACAGGCCTGCCAACGTCCCAATGGGAGTCTCGTGTTCCCGGCGGGATCGATACCGGCCGACGACGCTATTGCTTTGGATATTCTTAGGAACTGTTTTGAAACACGGACCAAGGAGTAACATGTACGTGAGTCATTGGGACTAGTGATACCTAAAGGCGTAATGAAAGTGAAGCCCTGGTTGTCGAGGGAGGATCGGCTGCGTCGCGACGCACTCCCGGGGCGTCTCGTTCTCATCGCGAAAAGAGGCGCATTCAGAGCGTACACATTGAACCCGAAAGATAGTGAACTATGCCTGGTCAGGACGGAGTCAGGGGAAACCCTGATGGAGGTCCGTAGCGATTCTGACGTGCAAATCGATCGTAGGAGCTGGCTATAGGGGCGAAAGACTAATCGAATTATTTAGTAGCTGGTTTTCTCCGAAGTTTCCCTCAGGATAGCACTCGGCCGTTTCGTGCGGAACGCGCGCGAGTCTCATCTGGTAAGGCAAATGATTAGAGGACTTGGGGCCGAAATCTATTCTCAAACTTTAAATCGATGAGATCTCTAGCTTTCTTGAACTATGAAGCCACAAGCGTCTCAGATCAGAGTGTTAAATGGGCCATTTTTGATAAGCAGAACTGGTGCTGTGGGATGAACCAAACGCAGAATTAAAGCGCCCAACTTGCTCATGGAACACCATGAAAAGCTGATTAAGACAGCAGGACGGTTGATTAAGACAGTTATTGTT